>NC_090936.1:545429665-545730738 GCF_040938575.1 Ambystoma mexicanum
TCTGCCCCTCCCCTTGTCCATGCGTCACTTTTGCTAGCTCCTCCTCAGCTATCTTTAGTGCTGCTTATAGTTCCCTACTTGCCTTGTTCTCTTCTTCTATAGCTAATATGTTCTATGGGTTTTCTTTCTGTTCTTCTGCTGTCCCTTCCTGGGGTATGTGAGGGGGCAAACATTGGGGGATTCTGTACCCTGCAGCGGGCTGTAAAGGAAACCACACATAAGGAGGCAGGGCTGTCGGCTGTCATATGTCTTATTGGTTAACTCAGTGTGGTCCTCAGGGGTGTCCTCTATGTCGTCAAACATGTTCCCCTATTTGAAAATTATCTGCCTGTTCTTTAACTGTTTCCCTTTATAAGTTGATGCCGAATATGAATACATATGTTCCAATAAAGCCTCATCATTTGTGCCTTCCTTGGGCCAAGATTTAAACACTCTGTCCCCAGTCCCCTGAACACACTTGCAGTGGTATTTCAAGATTTTCTCCCGATACTATGGGAGCGTCTCAAACATGTGTTCAACCGGACCGCTCATATTCCGTTCTTAATCCATTTTATATAAACCAAAAATCTCATGGACACCCTTCCTGCTGCATCTTTATCTCAACTGCTCCAACCAATCACTAAAACTGGTCCATATTCATACAACAGAAAATGAAACCCCCGCCCCTATCAAACTTCTACTAATGCAATCACCCCAAAAACCGTGTCCACCCAACGTGGGGGCCCTTCCTCTATCTCCTTATCTCAAGACAAGGGAACTCAAGTCTCCTGACAAGCCTTACACTCTGGGAACGACGGATACTGGGTCCTTTCTATACAGAACAACACTTCTACCTCAGCGCTGTCTTTCCTCGTCTAAGAGGAGATATCCCACATCAATTTGTCCACTCTACTAATACTTATGGCATCACCTTTCCCTGCAGCGGTGGAGTTTCACCTCATTACTAGTCAAAATGCAAGTACTATTTCGCATCATTGCCTTCCCTAATCTTTGTAGTTTTTTCCCTTCTCTCTATGGTGACTCTATGGTCACTCCTACTCTACACATAACAACAAAACAACCGAAAATTGTATCCCCCCTAGCTTTTTCCTGCAAGTGTGCACGCACATTCTAGGTGTTCTGAGGTCCACCGATGCTGTGTCCCCTTTAATTGCCTGCACAGCTGGTCACAGCACCCTGCTCCAGGTATCAGGTAGGCCTACAGAGAAGCACAGAGCCTGCGAACCTCCTGCGGGTGTGGACGTGGCCTGCTAACTGCAGATAGGCGCGGCAACCAATGGTGTACGGCAGGGGATTACCAGCCTTTCCCGGTCCTGGAAATCAGGTCAGGGGTCACCAAATATGTAGGTAGGCCCAAAAACAGATCAATAAAAATCAATCTATGGGGTCAATAAAGAGTGCAAATATTTATTAAATGCAAATATGTCTGAGGCTCAGCGCGTTCCGTAGAACTGGAAAACTGAAAACACTCTCAACACACTCATTTCAGTTACAATTTGTGTAGGTGTAAACCACAAAATCTACATAATCAACATTTATAAACTACAAGTCAAACCCACATTTCCTATTGGCTAGCCACTGTACCAAAATCTAAACATCACATATATGTCATCACTCTATTGGTCAGTGGAGTATCTGGGCCCACCTTAGTACAACCCCCTGAGAATGACCGCATTATGTAGTCAGCATAAAATAATTGGTCCTGATGGGCTAATTATATACAGGTAATCTGTTGCAACAATGGACTTTCCTTATTTATCAAAGCGACATCAGATAATTTGTGATGTGCATGCCCCTCAAAGAAATCCAATCATGGGGGAGTGAGTACAAAGCAGCAAATACCCTGTGTCAATTGAGTGGGTTTTCTCATGAGACCAGACAACTTGGTCACCCCAAACGGCTTCTTCAGCCTTGCAGCTGTACTCTTTGGCAACACCTCTTGTGACTCCTATCTTGAAACATGTTGCTTCCCTAGCATGCATCTTTCCTATCTCTCTTGGGAACCACAAGGTGTTATAAAAACACAACTGAGACACTGCTCTTCAGAATAAATGTATCTGATTTATCTGCTCTATTCAGTGTGTATGTTGCAGTTACAATGGTGTTGCCTCCTCGCAATGGGGGAAGTATAACTCCAGCCTATTTCCCTGCCTTTGCAATTTGGAACACTAAGCCTTGTTCTCACTAATATCAGTCCTTCACAGCTGCTGCACTAATCTAATCATCAGGAATTCACTCTTCACAGCTCCTGTGGACTGCTTGGCCCGGTACAATTAATTACTATCTGCACAGCGCCTCCCTTCTCTCCAGGGACCTTGGCATGGAGAAACACGAATAAACTTCTAATTCAATGAACAGAACAGAATCTCCAAAATGTGGCCTAACATTTGTACTGACAAAAGCGGCAACTTCTAACTGGGCCTACTTCAAAATGGCAAAACTCTTGCTATTGCTTCCAATAGCCCTAATGTTCCTAACAACTCAGCATCTATCCTACATAATGCTTGCACTGTATGGCACTCTAGCCACCCTTTCACCAGCCAACAAATGTAGCTCTTAAATGTAAAAAATTACAGATTACATGTTCTCCTAAATACAACCAAAGCACAACTTAATTCACTTATGTTGGCCACAAAGCCCTTAAAATATCCTGGGCCTAAACTCTAAATATAATAAACAATACTATTGCTGCTCCTCATTTCATCCTGTGTTGCTCTTTATACTGTGTTAAAGCTGAATACAATTAACACATGTGAATAAATTCTAAACAAAAATGGCGACAAGGCTGACACTAAATGACCAGCTCCTTATGCTAATAAAATGTAAAAAGTCTGAACCTCCCACCACGTTTGAGATGTTGCATGTGCATCCCTACAGACAAGACAATGTTTTTTCACACAAAAAACGCTCTGAGCAATTCATTTTAAACTTTGTTTATTGGAATGTATTCATATGTACATTACAATATCACAATAGGTTGCAATTGTGGAGAAATGATACAATCAGATTCCTGCGTATTGTTCAGCAGGGCAATTTAGCCAATTAAACTTATTACACTAACCAACAAATACACATTCCATGCACGTTCGGCTCATCTATCCGGCAAGTGTGGGGTGGCCCACCAAATGAGGGACTGAAGTGAAGTTTGACGGTTACGGAGCCTTCCGGACGGTTGCCCCCCAGTTGTGTGCTCCTGGGCTGGAGGTCCAAGCCGCCTTTGTTGTGTGTCACCTGGATATTACTCATTCCGGGTTCTCATGGTGGTTTGTCATCCGATAGGTGGAACATGGCATCAACCAAGTATTTGCAGGCTTCCAAAGTAACGGTGAGGTTATCATCTTGGGTCTATACTGATTTTGCCCAGGCCCTTGTTTCTCCCTCACACCAGGTTTCAAGGCCATGGATCCAGAGTGTATAGTGTGGGCGCCTCAAGAATTACCATGACATGATTGTATCAGATAACCTGATTGTGCCATATAGTGGGATTTCATATTTAGCCGGATTGTGCCAGATAGCAGCATTTCACATTTAGCCTGTTTGTGCCGGAGAGACTGATTTTGCCAGACCTCTCATATCAAGATAAGTTTTAGTGAGCAATATCTCAGAACTAGGTAGACTATACTCTGTGCTAGCTAATCCAGATAAAATGGAATATATGAGCAATTGTCGCAATTAGAAAGAATTATGAAGATTCTCATGATGTCATATCTAGACAGAACTGTAATACTAGCTTGCGTCATATCTAGACAGAATTGTGTAAATTAGCTTACGTCATTTATAGAAAGAACAGTAATACTAGCTTGTGCCATATCTAGACAGAGCTGTTATACTAGCTTGCATCATATCTAGACAGAATTATGAAAGTCAACTTGCCTCACATCAAGACAGATTTGTGAATGTCAGCTTGCATCACACCTGGACAGGATTGTAAAGAATGGCCTTTGTCGGATCTAGACAGATTTGTGAATGTCAGCTTGCACCACATCTAGACAGAATTGTGAATCTTAGCATTGCATCATAGCTAGACAGAAATGTAATACTAACTTGTGTCATATCCAGACAAAATTGTGAAGATTAGCTTCTGTCACATCTATAGAGAATTGTAATAATAGCTTGCATCTTTTTCAAACAGAATTGTGAAGTTTAGCATTGCGTCAAATCTAGACAGAATTGTGAAGATTAGCATTGCGTCACAACTAGACGGAATTGCAAAGATTAGCATTGTGTCACATCTAGACGGAATTCTGAAGATTAGCATTGCTTAACATCAAGACAGAATTCGAACGAGTGACTTGCATCACATCTAGACAGAATTGTGAAGATTAGCATTGTGTCACATCTAGACAGAATTGCAATAATAGCTTGCTTCATATTGAGGCAGAATTGTGAAGATTGGCTCAAATCACATCCACACCGAATTTGTTTAGACTGGAATTGCTTCACATATAGACAAAATTGTGAAGAATGGCATTGTGTCACAACTAGACATAATTGTAATACTAACTTGCATCAGATCCAGATAGAATTGTAAAGATTAGCATTGTGCCACATCTAGACAGGATTGTGATGATTAACATGCGTTGCTTCCAAATAGCGATGCCACTAACCAACCCCACTAAACAATCTCACAACTCTGCATACACCTCTCACATGCTACAAAAACACAACCACACCTCCAAAGCACTACAAACCACACACAACTCACTATATTGCAACAACAAAACATAACACACATAGCGTTGCACAACAACACATGACGGCTACCAACTGAAAAGCACACCTAAGCTCAGTGAACCGTGTTAACCAAACTGAGGCTGCCAACAGCACATCACAGCTCTCTTGCTCTCTTGCCACTCACCTTACTAACCCATCCCATCCTCTTTCCTTCTTAGATCCGCCAGAGTGCCAGGGGACCAATATGGTGGTGATAGTGCATGGTATAAATATCCTGTAACATAATATAGCATAACATAGCGATCTGTCTTTCCGCAAGAATGCACGCTAAGTCCATAAATCTGGTGACATGCTTATGTTTGCTTTGTCTAGGGTACGCTCCCAGTAAAAATTCCAGTGGGTTCCAGGAGTGTCTAACAACCCCTCCTTTCTTGCATGCACATTCATTTTGGGACCAGAAAGCCTGCACTTTGACGCACTTCCAGAACATATGTAAAAAATCTGCTTCATCTTGGTGGCATCAGGGACATCAAGGTTGTGCCTCGGTATTGAATTTAGCTACCCTGTTGGGGGTCATGTACGTACGATGAAGCACATTGATTTGGAGCAGTTTCAACCTACCATTTTAAAACACCTGTCTGGTAAAGCTAAGTGCCCATTCCCTTTCTAGGTCAGCGATAACAGTGCCCATGTCCATCCCCCACTTCGATTTCAGGTTGGGGTCCCTAACGCTGACTCCTTCCAGCAAGAGACTATGCAGTCTGGTCATGGGTCACCACCCATCTTCTAGCATGTACATAAGGGCTAGTAGTCCCGTCACCTTCGGTTCGTGAGGCCATCCACCCCATGTGCGCTTTGTATTTCCCCATATCCTCATGTATTGGAGGTATTGTCCTTTGGGTAGGCCTGACTGTTGTGATACATTAACTATGTTTCTGAATTGGCCATTTCCATACATGTCCCCACATGTGTAAACCCCCCATTCCTCCCAGGGCCTAGCCACACCCAGGTCTGACCTGTTCATGCACACGTCAGCAATTATCGCTGCATTGGGTGAGTGTGGGTTACTTATTCTGAGTAGTTTCATTGCCCTACACCATACCTGCTTACCCAGTCTCACCAGGATTGGGGATGTGTTCGCACAGCTCATTGAGAGCCATAGGATTACGTTGAGTCTGGCTGGGGCTACCGCCTTTTGCAGCAGCTGCGATTCTGATGTCGGGTGGTCTGCCAGCCACGTTGTGACAAACCTTAGTTGGGCAGCTAAATAATAAAGTTCAAGGTTAGATAGCTGTGCCCCACCATCCATATAGGGTAATTTCAGTACGCTGAGCGCTATTTTGCGGCGAACTGCACCCCATATGAAGTTCCTGATCATCCAGTCTAGACAGCGAAAGAAAGCCACCCCTATTTAATTATAAACATTTGTGAAGCCATAAAGAAATCTCGGGAGCACTATCATTTTAATGACTGTCATTCTGCCAATAACTAACAGTGGCAGTCTGGACCAGAAAGACATGGATTTCTCAAGGCCCCCCATCACCCTGAGTGTGTTACAGTTGTGTGTTTGTAGTGGTGTGCGCGCAATCAGTATACCTAGATATCTAAATGATTTAGTCTCCCAGGGGAGTCCCAAATCGGGTAGATCGGCCTTGTCCACCTCGTGGAGAACAGCCAGAGGGAAGAGGCAGGATTTCTGCCTGTTAAAAGAGATCTTTGATAGCTCCGCAAATCTATCCACTACGTCTAGTACAAACAAGAGGTTGTGTCGTGGCTCACAAAGATAGAGCAGGGCATCATCCACATAACACAATATTAGGTGTTTGGAGCTACCTATCTGGATTCCAGCTTCCTGGTATTCCTGGCGTAGGAATTTTGCTATGGCCAATATGTATAGCATGGGCGAGAGCGGGCAGCCTTGACGGGCACCCTGCTGTATGTTCCATACTCCGGATATTTGTTTAACTTATTTCAGTCTGGCCACTGGGGAGGTGTATAGGAGTTTAACACAACAAATGAATTCCCGGCCCAGCCCAAAATTCTGCAAGGTTGCAAGGAACCATTCCCAATAGACAGAGTCAAAGGATTTAGTGGCATCCAAGAACGCCATCACATATGGTTCTTTGACGGTGTGTGTTTGGTCAATTATATGTTGGAGTCTTCGAAGGTTCATGCCCATGCTGCATACTGGTACCAACCCTGTCTGATCCACATGCACCAGTGTTGAGATGACTTTATGAAGCCATTTTGCTAACACTGTTATGAGCATCTTTATGTCACAGTTTAGTATGGCCAGGGATCTGTACAAGTCACACCTATCCATTGGTTTCCCGGGTTTGGTAATGGGTATCACTAAGGTCTCCCTCATGCCTGCTGGGAGTATTCCGGTGTTGTAGGCCTCTACAAACACTTTCTGGAGTATAGGTGCCAGGGTAGTAGCATATTCCTTGTAGAATTCTGAGGGGATCCCGTCTGTGCCCAGGGTTTTACAGGTGGGCAAAGAGGCTATGGCTTCAGCCAGTTCTTCAATAGTTATAGTGAGGCCCAGTGAGTCTTGTTGGCTATCAGAGGGCCCCGGGAGATGGATCTGAGAGAATACCTCATCCAGGTCCTCTTGGGTAACTGGCTTGTCATGTTTGTACGATTGTGTGTAGAAGGAGACAAAGGTCTCGTTAATCACTATTTGGGATCTCCATGGTGCCCCGCACTCGTCATAGAGCAATGTGGTCTGGGGTCTGGAGTGTTCCCTTTTGCATAGCCATGCCAATAATCTCCCAGGCCTGTCCCCATCTATGTGAGCTTGGGCTATCTGTGCAGTGTAATGAAACATAGTCTCTCCTAGACTTCACAGTACCTGGACCGTGCCTCAGCCAACTTCTCTGTTGACTGTTCTCCTGGGACTCTAATACTTTAATGTCCTCTTCTTTGGATTGTAGGACCTCACACAGTGACCTATGTATGACCCAGCACTGGCTTTAACCTCACCGCTGGTCACCACTTTCATGTCCTCCCAGACAGTACCCCAACTGTTTACGCTCCCAACATTGTTCTAGAAGAAATACAGTCGAAAATCTGATAGTGGCCCTTTGAAGGCCATGTCAGTTAGTGCCTAGGTAGGCAGGCACCATGTCGGGACAGGGGGTCTAGGGTTTGCAAGGCACCACTCAATCACCAGGAGGGAGTGGTCGGACATTGTGTGGTCCAAGGTCCCTTTGCGGGTTCGGGTTCTGCTAAAAACAGGCGTTAAAGTACCAACCCGCGAAGGGACCTCGTAATAAGGCGGTACGGGTTAATAGTCACCGGTACCCTTATCGGTGACCATTAACCCTTACCGCCTACCGTGTAATGAGGCCCACACTGTTCAACTTGTGCATTACGGATAAGAGACGTTCTTGTTGGACAGGTCATTATGGTCCATCCATATGGCCGTAGCCTCTGGGCTATCCAGAAATTGTGTTTTGCTTTGTACAGGATTTTGAGTCTTGCAGGATATAGAAGCATATATTTGAGGTCCAGTTGTCTTAGCCTTGCTTTTATGGGTATAAACAAACTCCTGGGCCTTTGGACTGTTGGCACGTGGTCCGGGTAGATAGCAATCTTTGAGCTACTCTGTATTATCTCGACCCCTTCTCTGGATGGTTACAGGACAACCTCTCTATTCCAGAAGTTGAGGATTCTGGCGATCATCTGCGGGGATGCAACCCTCCTGGGGGTCTCTTTTGGAGAGATCGGTAGGCCTTTTCAATAGCAAACCCCTGTGAGAGCTTGCCTGGCCCAATCTCCTGAAGCAGCAGGTTTTCAATGTAGGAGGTGGGGTCTGTCCCCTCAGTTCACTACGGTATACCAAACACATGCACGTTGTTCCTATGCGACCTGTCATCTGCGTCCTCTGTGCGCATTTCCAGTCTGGTGTTTTGCTTTTCGAGCACCTTCACCCTCCTTTCTAGGTCCTTTGTAGTGCATGATGTCTCAATCAGGAGCAATATAGCGGACATGACCCTTTCAGCTAGCTGTCTGACATCCTGCCGTAGACCTCATCTATCTTTGTTTCCAGGGACGAGCGTAGGGCCTCTATTGCTGCCAAAACATGGTTCTTGTGGGACTGCAGGGGTCTGTTGCTGGTTCATGTTCTCTGCCTGTGTGGCATTGCCACTTTTACCCTGGACCATAAATGATTCCATTGTCATAGGTTTGTTCTTATTCTTGGTAGGCGACATGTTGTATTGTTGTGTCTTGCATGAGGAAGGTACACAGTATCTTGTCATGCTGCCAGGAGGGTCCTATTATGTCTGCAGTGTGTATCAAGGCACTACCCCTCCCAACACCCCTGTAGTGGCCCAGTCTGGGTCACCTCAGATTAATGGTAGTCAGTTGCGGGCCAGACTCCAGGTGGGTCCAGTTTCAGAGCGTGTGCAGTAGGGCTCTGTGAGCTGGTACCTGCCAAGCGAGGGGGCAAGGAGCTTTGGTTGGGTTGCCGGCCCAGTGGCGGATTCAGAGGGAAACATCTCTGTCGGCCGCCGTCGGCACCCTCGGCTCTGTTGTCTTTGATGTGCAGATCCCAGCATGCGCACCTCGCTGCACGCAAGGGCTGACAGCGGGTCTCAGCAGCGGTTTCCTGGTAGCAGTCAGGATGTTTTGTGCTAATGAGCATCCTGCAGACAGCAGGTGCCAGATCCGTGTGATAGCTGTCAGCTGGTGATGATTATAGGCTGCGTTGCGCTCCGCTCCCCCTTGCGCCAGTCACCATCTTGGAGCACAGGGGGGCTTGAATAACTTCTTGCGTTTCACTGTTTCCCGATTCTGATTTTTATCGGGAGTAGGCTTGTTGGATTGGAGTTTCGTTGCCCTGCCTCGTAGTGATTTCAGTGTGAAAGCAGGTTATCTTGGTTGTCCCTTCAAGGATCAGGCCAGGTTCTCGGTGTGAGCTCCACTCAGTCACGTTTTACCGCATTGAATCAGCCTACGCCACCTCCACACTAAGCAATCCATAGCATGCATTTCCTTACACATCTTATGTCCTCTAGCACATTTTCACACATTTTTTGCTCTTTCTTCTTGTTATTCTTGATTTAATAATCAAATATTGTGTCCCGCTTTATGGCCATGTTTGATTGCATTTATTTAGTTCCATCATGAGATATACACATGGTTAATAGAAAAATTAGGTATGTCCAGCCAAAGGAGGAATAGATTTAATGACAAGTATAGTGATTGATATGTACACCAATGTATTACATTATTGTGAAAGTTTTTTTATTTCATTTAGCTTTATTTCAGCAATTGCCATAAAAACAACACATTGAAGTACAATCTTGACAGATCTGTTTACATACCAAAGAAACTGCAAGACATTCCAAGCACAATTTATACACAAATGTAAACGTTTCACATAAAGTACATCATCAGCTGTAAGAGTATACAAATACAAAATAGAGTGTAAATGCTTTACCATAATGCCCAGGTGTTACTAAAATACAATAGTCTGGTTCCCACTTTCCATCCTCGTATATACGTTGACATTTGCTTTGTTTCAAAAATGATAACATATTCTGTATTACATGTAACAACCTATAAACCCTTTTAAAATAAATATGATGTGTCCATCATATTAAAAATAGGTACCCAACAGCAACAGTTTCAAAAGAAATTCATCTCTAAATGAGACAGAAGTACAACAATTGTCACACCATGACCATCAATTAAAGGGCAAATGTGCTACTACTAGGCCATCCCCCTGCTAAAGTCAGACAAAATGGTAAAGTAAAACAACGTCCATGATGCCCCTGTAACCCCTTCTTTGTTTGATACATTGCATTAGGTCTTAAACACAATGTTAGGTTAAAATGGTTGGCGTAAATAAGAAAAAATAGCAAGGTTTTCCTATTGTACTTCTACTCCATCATTAAATAACCTGTCATGTGTTTTTTTTTTCAAATAGAGCCCAGGTATTTCCTAAATAATGTGCAACTGCAATTACAACAGGTGGATGTCCAGGTGATCTACAGAGCCTCTCTGCTACGAGCACTCTTCTCACTTCTTTTGTCAGCAGAATAGCCTTTACATTTTGGTTGAGTATACTTCCATATATAATTAAGATGAATTCTAAACGTTCCAGCCATCACCTCGTTTGTTTTGCTGTAGTCACCCCGAGTGGAACGTGTATGCCAAGACGTGGGCCCTGTGCCTGCTGGGTGTAGAGACTCAAGCTAGTCCTCACTGATGAGGCCCAACCAAGTCTAAACTTGTTTGGGGATGCCTGTGGTCTCACGCATGTGACCAAGCAGTTTGGGCTAGACTCCCCCTTTTGGGGTGGGTCCTAGCCTGATTTGCATATGGTCTTTCCCTTTTGCAATAGCTTGGCAGGCGAAGAACGATGGTCTGGAGGGTTGCCCAGAGCAATGCCAGAGGTTAAGATTAATTATAAAATATCCACAAATCCCCTCTTTTTATTTGCAGTAGTCACCCCGAGTGGGATGTGTATGTCAAGACGTGGGTCATGTGTCTGCTGGGCCTAGAGACCCAAATAACTAATCACTGATGAGTCCCAGCAAGTCCAAAACATGTTTGGGGATACTTGTGGTCTTGTGCAGAAGGGATGTGACCAAGCAGTTCAGGCTGGACTGCCCCTTTTGGGGTGGGACCAGGCTGGTTGCATATGGTCTTTCCCATTTTCAATAGCTTGGCAGGCGAAGAAAGATGGTCTGGAGGTTTGCCCAGAGCAATGCCAAAGGTTAAGATTAATTCTAAACCTTCCAGCCATCACCTCTTTTGTTTAACCTCCATATTATGGCAACAGGAATAGTTTGATAATAGTTTGGGATACCTCCTCTTTTTGACCAAAGACAGCAGTAAATTACCTAACCTCATATTAAAATAAACTGATCCCACAGATAAATATTATCTAGTCAATCTCAAATGTTTCTCTGAGCTTTGCCGATGAATAGAATAAATCATTTAAGCTATGCATCGCTATTATTTTGTTATTATTATTTAGTTATTGTTTGGCTGTAAAACAACCTTTCAATAGTAACTAAATAGATCATTCAGAAAAATTGAGCATAATAGAATTTCATCATATATGTTAGGTAATAAAACAGTAGAATACACTCTCACAATTAAAATTAATCAAAAGAATCTAGTTCAACTTTATGTCTAATTCATTTAAAAAAACAGTTGTTGCTAATTTGAGCACCATACGTCTTGCACCAAAAATGTGCAGCCATAATTCTTCACTATCAATGTTTGCACAATCGTTAAAACAATGCAAAATATTTGTAACGTAGAACATACAATTCTCGACAATATTCAATAACTTGTTTTAGTGTTTCCCTAATATCAAGGTATTTACAAAACCTACAAACATTTTGACTGAGATCCAATATTTTTCGCCTGCATTATATATCTTTGGTAGGCCAAAGATTCAAATGGAATCGCATATAATTGTCTCTGAATTTTTTAGACAGATATTTAATGAGGTATGTTTCTGTGATTCTAAACCTCTTATGCCCAAATTGGGCTGCGTTCCAATCTTTTAGGCGGTGACAGGTTTCAAGGGTATGGATCCAATCTTTTCGATACAATTTGATTTTGGCCTGATTTGGATTATTAAGAAGGGTGTCTATTGTGATATTGGCATCAGTCAGAATGTTTAGGGTTGCATTTCGCCAGTGTTTTGGATATTGATGTTCCGAATATAGTAAATATTGGCCCAGAATGCACGAAATATCCTTATATTGCAATGATAATATACACTTCCTCAAAAATTCACAAGCCAATTCATGGAATTAATGTGCGCCGAAAATTCCTGCGCACAGGTGCCAAAACGTGCGATTTGCAGTAAAAGTGCGAAAATCGCATCCAACGGCATGCGCCACGGCCGCTGCGAAATCGCACATAGTGCGGCGCAATTACAAAAGTAGGCGGAACACGGGGCGTAACACTCGGAATGGGGAACAACGCGTGAAAATATGGGCGTCACGGGGGAAGTACAGGAGGCAAGTGCGCGGAACGCCCACACGCTCGCCTACAACTCGTATTCATGGAATCGAATAGGGCAAACCAGCGCACGGTCAAAGACGCGCACAGGGACAAACAAGTAACCCACAAGAAAGCAGGCGGTAGCGTCCCTGCGCCTGAAATAAATGTGCGCTAAAATGTGCGCTAACAAAAAGCACCCATATACAGCTATGATGAATGATCCATACAGTGGCCCTCTAGGACAAATGAGGTGCAAAGGGGTACCGACAAACACGGACACCCGCTGTGTGAAAAATAGCGTGTGCGTGTATTACGGGGTTCGCGGGAAGTTCCACACATGATTGGCCTGGGCACGTCTATTCCGGGGTGCGCGGAAAGTTTCACACGCAAATTTGCAGGGTACGTGTATTTCGGTGCGTGCCCGTGAAGTTCCACATGCAATTTCAGCAGGGTACGTGTACTCCGGGTGCGCGGCTAATTCCACACGTGAATCCAGCAGCCTACATTTATTTCGGGGGTGCTGGGGAGTCCCACACGTGAATTGGCCATGTGGGTCCTCCCAGCTGTTCCCTCTACACCCTCCACGTCTCCTGCAGGTGGCCCACACCACAGGGGACTACCCTGCACGCCTGTACATGTCCCGCAGGCAGCCCATCCACTGTGGCCATGCCCCCCAGCCAACCCACATGTCACCTTGCACTACTGCCCACCAACGCATGTCTCCCAGCACCCCTACCCCCTGCATCCAGGGGCACCCTCCACCAGGTCCCCACTCCTGACCCCTGCACCCCCACCCCCCTGCATCCAGGGGCACCCTCCACCAGGCCCCCACTCATGTCTCCGATCACCCCCACCCTCCAGCACTGTAGGGCACCCTCCACCAGGCCCCCACTCATGTCCCCCTGAACCCCCACAACCCTGCATCCAGGCGCACCCTCCACCAGGCCCCCACTCATGTCTCCCAGCACCCCCACTCCCCTGCATCCAGGGGCACCCTCCACCAGGCCCCCACTCATGTCCCCCTGCACCCCCACCCCCCTGCATCCAGGGGCACACTCCACCAGGCCCCCACTCATGTCCCCCTGCACCCCCACCCCCCTGCATCCAGGGGCACCCTCCACCAGGCCCCCACTCATGTCTCCCAGCACCCCCACCCCCCACCAGTCAGGGGCACCCTCCACCAGGCCCCCACTCATGTCCAACTCATGTCCCCCTGCACCCCCACCACCCAGCACTGTGGTGCACCCTCCACCAGGCCCCCACTCATGTCTCCCAGCACCCCCACCCCCTAGCCGTGCGATTTGCCTGGGTACGTGCATTCCAGGGGTGCGCGGGTAGTCTCACACGCGATTCCATCAGGGTACGCATATTATGGGTCCGCGTGAACTTCCACATGCGATACCAGCAGGGTACGTGTATTACGGGGTTTGCGGGAAGTTCCACACGCGATTGCCCTGGGTACGTGTATTTCAGGGTGCGCGGGAAGTTTCACACGCGAATTTGCAGGGTACGTGGATTTCGGTGTGCGCGTGAAGTTCCACATGCATTTTCAGCAGGGTACGTGTACTCCGGGTGCGCGGCAAATTCCACACGTGAATCCAGCAGCCTATGGTTATTTCGGGGGTGCCGGGGAGTCCCACACGTGAATTGGCCGTGTGGGTCCCCCCAGCTGTTCCCTCTACACCCTCCACGGCCCCTGCAGGCGGTCCACACCACAGGGGACTACCCTGCACCCCTGCACATGTCCCGCAGGCAGCCCATCCACCATGGCCATGCCCCCAGCCAACCCATATGTCACCTTGCACTACTGCCCACCAACTCATGTCTCCGAGCACCCCAACCCCCCTGCATCCAGGGGCACACTCCACCAGGTCCCCACTCCTGTCCCCCTGCATGCCCATCCCCCTGCATCCAGGGGCCCCTCCACCAGGCCCCCACTCATGTCTCCCAGCACCCCCACCATCCAGCACTGTAGGGAACCCTCCACCAGGCCCCCACTCATGTCCCCCTGCACCCCCACCCCCCTGCATCCAGGGGCACCCTCCACCAGGCCCCCACTCATGTCTCCCAGCACCCCCACCCCCCTGCATCCAGGGGCCACCCTCCACCAGGCCCCCACTCATGTCCCCCTGCACCCCCCACCCCCCTGCATCCAGGGGCACCCTCCACCAGGCCCCCACTCATGTCCCCCTGCACCCCCACCCCCAGCACTGTAGGGCACCCTCCACCAGGCCCCCACTCATGTCCCCCTGCACCCCCACCCCCCTGCATCCAGGGGCACCCTCCACCAAGCCCCCACTCATGTCTCCCAGCACCCCCACCCCCCACCAGTCAGGGGCACCCTCCACCAGGCCCCCACTCATGTCCAACTCATGTCCCCCTGCACCCCCACCCCCAGCACTGTGGGGCACCCTCCACCAGGCCTCCACTCATGTCTCCCAGCACCCCAACCCCCCACCAGTCAGGGGCACCCTCCACCAGGCCCGCACTCATGTCCCCCAGCACCCCCACCCCCCTGCATCCAGGGGCACGCTCCACCAGGCCCCCACGCATGTCCAACTCATGTCCCCCTGCACCCCCAGCACTGTGGTGCACCCTCCACCAGGCCCCCACTCATGTCCCCCTGCACCCCCACCCCCCTGCATCCAGGGGCACCCTCCACCAGGCCCCCACTCATGTCTCCCAGCACCCCCATCCCCCTGCATCCAGGGGCACCCTCCACCAGGCCCCCACTTATGTCCCCCTGCACCCCCACCCCCGTGCATCCAGGGGCACCCTCCACCAGGCCCCCACTCATGTCTCCCAGCACCCCCACCCCCCACCAGTCAGGGGCACCCTCCACCAGGCCCCCACTCATGTCCAACTCATGTCCCCTTGCACCCCCACCCCCAGCACTGTGGTGCACCTTCCACCAGGCCCCCACTCATGACCCCCTGCACCCCCACCCCCCTGCATCCAGGGGCACCCTCCACCAGGCCCCCACTCATGTCTCCCAGCACCCCAATGCCCCCACCAGTCAGGGGCACCGTCCACCAGGCCCCCACTCATGTCCCCCAGCACCCCCACCCCCCAGCCGTGCGATTTGCCTGGGTACGTGTATTCCAGGGGTGCGCGGGTAGTCTCACACGCGATTCCATCAGGGTACGTGTATTATGGGTCCGCGTGAACATCCACATGCTATACCAGCAGGGTACGTGTATTTAGGTGTGCGCAGGAAGTTCCACACGCGACTGGGCCTGTAAGAGTGGGGTACGTGTATTCCTGGGGTGGGCGGGAAGATTTACACGGTCACCTACAACGCGCCAAAAAATAAAAGGACCAATCCTGATACACGTACGCCAGCATGAAGCAGGCGCACGTCCCGCGCAGCATAAAAGAGTGCGCAAACAACAAACAAGCTCAGACACCAGGATGAATATACCGTTCCTAGCAGCAGTGGCCATGGGATACCGCAGGAGGAGGAGAAGGATAGTCAGGGCCAGAATCTTCACACCCAGAACCAGCCTATTTGGTATGCCTAGTGACCAGGTGTATGGGAGGTACAGGTTTCCACCACACATAATACTCGACCTGGTCAGTGAGTGGGAGGATGACCTCACATCACCCACCCTGTGCTCCCAAGCACTCAGCCCCCTGGAGAAGGTCCTCAATGTACTGCACTTCTTGGCTAGCGGATCATATCAGCGGACAAGTGCCATAGTGGGGGAGGGGTGTCACAGGCCACGCAGTCACGGTGCCTACACCAGGTTTTGGCCATCATCACTGCATGGCCATCAGTCCGCAGGCACATATACCTGCCCAGAACACCTGCAGAAAGGCAGGCTGTCAGCCAGGAATTCTACAGGGTGGCACAATTCCCCAAAGTGCTAGGTGCCATTGATTGCACCCATGTGGCTTTACGTCCCCTCAGGGCATCTGAGCACATCTATAGAAACCGCAAGCACTGGCATGCCATCAACGTCCAGGTAGTATGTAATGCCAAGGGAATCATCACCTCAGTATATGCCAACTATCCAGGGTCCACCCACGACAGCTTAATTTACAGGATGTCAACCCTAAACCCGGACATGAAAGCTGGGCGGCATGGCGATGCATGGCTGCTTGGTGAGTAGAAATGCCACAGCACACGCATGCATGACAGATACAGAGTAATGCCAATACACCACTAATGATCCCCATCACCACCTCCCCAGGGGACAGTGCCTACCCTCTGAGCACACACATGATGACGCCAATTTGGAACCCCATCGGGCCTCCCGAGGTAAGATACAACACAGCCCATATTGCAGCACGGGGCATAGTGGAGCGCACATTCGGAGTGCTCAAGTCACGCTTTCGCTCCCTTGACCGCTTTGGCGGGCAGCTGTTATACCCTCCCCCAGTAGTGTGCAGGATCATAGTGGCAGCATGTGTCCTGCACAATGTTGCAACACGCCGGGGCCTGGCTGTGGACATGGTGGTGCCCCCACATCCCCAACCACATGCACGCCCGCTGCGCATGGGAGGGGAAAGGGCACGGGGTGAGGCAGCCCGTACGCAGCTGGTGGCCAATTACTTCACATAGAAAGCACACCCCTGTGGAGTGCAAACAGCCCTGGCACATACCATCTGACAATCAATGATGACTCAATCTGACAATTATGATGAACAAAGGGACAGTCAACTGTCAGAACCATAGCAGCCTGAGATTTTTCATCTGGAAGTGTCACAATGTGTGCATCCCCACCTACACAAACACCACCAATGCAGTGTCATCAAAAGTCACACTTCCATGCAGCAAAAATGAATACCCACTTGCAAAATACAACATGAGAACAGTGCCATGTTACCCAACCCCTCCCCGGCACAGCCACACAACACGCCATGGCATGTCATGCAATGTGAGAGCAAACAAATTAATCCCCACAACATGCCCCAAGTGTCACCAACTACAGTATCCCTAATGGAAACTGGCCACACATGAAATGCTCACAGTAATGCAGGACCAACAACACACATTACCAAATACTTACCAATAATACCAATCACCTACACAATCTCCAACCTACCATAAACATGACAGTACGGACTTAAAAAATTGGTAACCTCACTACCTGATAATGGGAGCACTTCGAACACTTCCAAGTATACAGTGTTAGCACCGCGCATGAGTGTTGGTGCCCTGCTTACAACATGGACTCCAGTCCCAAAGTAGACCGCCTTGTGAAGACATGAGAAATGGACCTGCAAATTAGGAGGATGAGATGGATGCAGAGGCACATATCAATACACCATGCAGTGTACGATACAACAACAATATGCACTGGGAATGTATACACAGTATTGACTACAGACTGCCCACACATTAAATGGGAGTCTAACGTCACCGTGTAAGTCAATGTCACTTGGGCACACCCTTTGCAAGCCCATGGAAACGGGAAGCAGGAGGGGTGTGTGTCACACAAACCCATGCATCTGACCCAAATTCAGGACAAGCCTGCATGTGCCCAGCCACAATACAGCGTATGCCCATGGGAGCCACACAAGGCAACACACTGTCCAAAAAAAAATAAAATAAAAAAAAAATAAAAGAAATGGCCATTAATGGCCCCGGGAGGGTGGGGGAGGCCACCCAGGAGGTCCGAGGACAGGGTGCACACCAAAACCCACCTGTGTGGATCTTGCGGAAAAAAAACACCTCCATGGGCTCATGGCCTGCACGGCTACCCTATTGTGGGAGAATCGCTGCTGTCACTCTCCTCACCCTCTGCAGCTGCATCAGGAGGTGGTGGCACTATGGGAGGCAGCCCACGCAAAGCCCTAGTCTGGTCCTCCATGGCAGCAAGCATGCAGGTGTGGAAGGTCTGGTTCTGGAGGATAATTGTGCGTAGGTCCCCATGCAAGAACTCACGGGATGCCCGGACCTCCGCCCTAGTTGCCTGCATCTCAGCTGAGAGCGTACGTGTGAGCCGCTCCAGCTGCTGTTCTGTCCTCATGTTAGCTGAAGCCTCAAGCTCAACCAGAGTTGCCCTGAGCTGACGGAGTTCCACCCTCAGGGCTTCCCTGTGGCCCTGGGACTCAATGGAAATGGCTTCCCGCAGAGTCTCCAGTGCCACCCACCTGTCCCTGTTGGACGCCAACATGTCCTCCCTATGTGACTGGCTAATGGAGTCTGTTGCATGCTGTAGTTGTTCAATTAGCCTTTCTTGGGGGGGACAATTGAAGTGACCACCCTATCCATGGCCTGAGCCATCATCTCAGTTGATGCTGCCTGTTGGTTTGCCATACCGTATATGGATTGCTCCCATGCGGTATTGCCAGGAGGCGTACGGCCACCGCGTCGGCGGGCACCTCATCTGTCTGGGGCAAGGCGAACTGCATCTTGCTGTGCTGGCACTGCCTGAGTTTGTAGGACTGCATTCCCCCTCTGATCTGCTGGCCCAGGAACAGGATCAGATGTAGCGGAGTGTGACCCTGCATCTGTAACCACCAAAGGCGGACCTACCAACACTGATATCCCCATTGAGGGTTCTACCCCTGGTGCAGGTGGGTTGGACAGTACAGAATCCCTCCCAGAAACACGCCACATAGGTCTCATCATCCGAATCGACACCTGAATAGAGCTCGGGGGAGGTGCACCCAGAGACACCCCTTGAGATGACAGCCTGCAGCAAGTGTGGGTTCTCACCCACCACCACACCACGTCCCTCACTGGTGCCCGGTCGTGCCTGAGACCCCTCCTGGGTCTGCACCATCTCCACAACCCCAGCAGTATCAAGTGCGTCATCCCCTGCAAAGACATGAAAGAAAAGAAATGGGAACAGGCATTAGCAACATGGAACACAATTAGGGCTGAGAAGCAACAGAAACAGTACTTCATTGACACATGTACCACATGACTATAACCCTCCCATGCATGCACTGTCACTGCGTATGAAGAGGAGGCTAATGGCACACATTGTTGACACCAAGATGGAAGACCAACAAATTTGATGCATGCTGCCTAGCAGTGCCATCACACATTCACCTGTGATTGGCATGTCCAATACACATACATGACGCATGCCATCACACAGATGGCATGTACCCTAGCCATGTCACACATGTGACAATAGGACTGAGAAATGCCTAGTGAAAGTGGTGGAATGCAGACAGCCTGAATGAACACAGAATAACATGCAATTATGTTGTGGCAAGATGACAATTCAAGGGCAACTGGCGTGAGGTTGGGCTGAATGTCTACTGTTGCCAGAAGGGATACTGCAACACCCAAATCCTGGTGCGCAGAATGTATTGGATGAAGCATATGGGTGACACAAACCACTCAACCACACACCCCCTCACCTGGCACTCAATCAGAAGCACTCACACACACACCATGCACATGGATGACACACACATGCATGTGCACTCACGGGACAATGCCTCGTAATCTGGCAGGTCTCCCACGCCTTGGATCTGTTCCTCCATGACGAAGGTCCCAGCAACATACTCATGTGAAGTGAGTTCAATGTCCTCTACCGGAGACCCACCTCCAGTCACTAGAGTTGCGGCATGACTTGAGGCCAGCTTTTTCTTTGCCCTGCGCTTAAGGTCATTCCAGTGCTTGTAGCAATCATTAGCTGTGTGCCTCATGAATCCAAGGGCACTTATGAGTTCCGCAATGGTCTGCCAGTGTGCCTGACGTTGTGCAGGTGTGGTCTTGCATCCTGCAGTAATCACCATTTCGCTGTCATGTGCTGACACATACTCCACAAGTACATCAAGTTTGAACTGATTGAAGCTGGGCTTCTTTGGTGGGCCGGACTGTGTAGCTGTGTCTGGGGCATCAGCCTGTACTGGACGAGCACTCTTGCTCTTCCGCTTGGAAGGTGGAGGTGATACTGAGTGTCCTACGCCGCTCTGGACACTAGGGGCAGGAGCCCCGGTGGACTGTGGACTAGGAGTGTGGGAATGAACACTCACCATGGGACTTGGTGCAGGCATTAGCTGAAGTGTGATGTAGTCAGGGGGAACGTCAGCAGGATGGACTAGGACCGACACTGTCCTGGCTGGGACACTCAGAGCTGGGGTAGATGGAGCCGCAGCTGCCCCTGCAGCCTCCCCAGCCTGCCTACTCGGGGCAGCAGATGACATAGCTGCCCCTGATCCACGTGGGCTGGTGACACCAACTTGCACCGCCACACATGGCCTAGACCTGCTGACCTGGAAGTCAGCCATGGAGTCACCCAGTGCCATGTCTGATGCCACAATGGGCTGGTCCAACAAGGGCTGAGCCGGGATGGTGTCAGCCACGTTACCCTCAACCAGGGGTGAGGCATGGGTGTCCCTGACTGGTCACCCACACATGGGGGGCTAGGGGCACCCTGCAAGTCCTGGCCACGTCCCCTACCGTATCCACCACGGCCACCTCTTGTGGCTCGCTCACCTTTGCCACCCTTACCGCGTGCTCGCCTCCCAACCATGGCACTGATGTTGTTGTGCGTATGGGAGTTGCAGTAAACTATTGTCATGGGCGATTGAGGGTCAAAGGGGTAGGGTACTAGATGGAATTCGTACCCTAGTGCTCTAGCAAGGCTGTATGTGACCCCTGGGGGAAGATGACGGGTCACGCAGCGCACAGGCACACCGAAAAAGGGAGATAATGTACACGCAACACCTCCTAGACAACGTGCGTGGAAAAAAAAACCTGCACTACGCTGTGGCACCCAGAAACACAAAAATGAACGTATGCGTGTCACACGCAGCCTAGACTGACCTCTGAAGGGGTAGGCAACGCACGGGGCAAGCACAGATGTCAAATACGTGCGCGATTCACCATCTGCCAGGAAAAATCACGGGAAAAAAACGCGTGTGTGCGCGTTGGCAACACCCCCGCCAAAAGAAGAATTGTACGCTGTCTGAGGAGACAGGACAACAGGAGAAGTGAACACTGTTTGAGGAAACAGGCCCAGGAAAAAGACAAGAAGAGAAAAAGCTGTCAGAGGTAACAGGGAGTACGAACTTGAAACGCCGTGAAGTAAATCGCGTGTGAACCGACAAGAAGTACAGATTTCACCCACTCGCTCTCCACGAAAAGCACGTACAAGGAAATGGCGTTCTACACATACCTTTTAAACATGCGCACATGTCCAGCGTCACTTCCGCGTGTACGCGCTAAGGCCCCATCCTCCAATTACACGAGCTGACACTCTGACGTGCAGTCATTGGATGTGTAACATGCACCAGTGTACAGGGAAATGCCCACGCACGCACGTCACAGACGCCTATACGCGCTGGTGCCCTTTGGGCCAATGAATTCGCGTACGTGTGCTGACGCGCTTACGCGCTAAGGTCCTTTCCTCGAATTACACGCAGACGTGCTGGATTTTCATGTGCCAAATCACTCCGTATCAAGCTGGCCATGCGTAAGCACACGGAAGACCACGCTCCTGCCCAGAAGGCCGAATTACTGCCCCCCAGAGCCCCGAGCAAGCTCCCACCTGCCATCTGCTGCTGCCTGATTGCCTGCTGCCCACGTGCCCTGCCATTTGCTGCCTGCACATCAGCCACGGGTGCTTTTGCTGTGACCACCCCTGCTGGAACCAAAGACTCCCGACTGGGATTCCATCGCTCCACAGCCCAGCCCCAGGACCCAGTTGCCCACCCACTCCTGCCTCTGGGGTTGTCATGTCGGGCACTGCTACATCTGGCACCACTGACAACCCCCGGCCAGAGAGGCAAAGGGGCACCAGCTTCACTGCCACCGAAGTTGGTGTCCTGGTGGAGCAAGTCCTGGGGCAGTATGATGCCCTCTTCGGAAGTTTGCGCGCTGACAAGGAAGGACAGACTCGGATCTGGACGGACATCGTGACTGCCATCAACGCGGAGGAGTCGAGCGGTAAGTGTACATGCATCATGATTGTAAACTGTGCGTGTGGTGATGTGCCAGTAGTGTGCAGGTTGCACATGTGTTTGTATGGTGCCAAGTATGGGTGGAGGTGTACAGGGCCGTGAGGCTAACACATGCGAGGGCTGTCATGTGTGAGACATGGATGGTGCTTGTGTGTGTAGGCTTGCATGCTAAATGCAGTTGTGTGGGCACACATGTTTGGATGAATGTGTATGTAAGTAGGCATGATTGTGATGTCACACATGGATGTTGTTTTCAGCTGCATGTATCAGAACTGTGTACATGTGTGTGTATTTGACAAGGGTGCAACAGTGATGCAACATGGATGCATGTGACAGCGGGATGTGGAAGCCTGATTGGCAGATGTGACATGGATGCCGATCTGAACACTCCGACAGTTGGCAGAGGTGTACACATGCATGCAAGTGTGGTGGTGTGTGTACATGTGTAGTGCACTCCCTGTTGCATGTGATGTCTGGCTCACCTTTGCCTGCTCATGATGTTGTATGTGTATGGATGGTGCTGGCAGTTGCGATATGGCTGTGTTATGGCTCATGTGTGCAAGTTGAAATGACATGTGTGTTGGCGATTGTGATGCCATGTCTGAGGTTTGCCAATGCCACTCATGTACAACTGTCATGTGTGTATGTGTCCATTGTACAGTGCCCTGATGCCTGTGTTTTATTTCTCCCTGTCTGCAGCGTCAACTGATGAAGAGGGCAGAGAAGGTGCTGTGGAGCACAGCAGCGGGGATCGCACCGCAAGCCGGAGACGCAAGGCCCGGCTCCCCTCCCAGGTTGTGATCTCGTCGGGGAGTGAGGAGTCTGGTGCTGCGTCCCAGGCCGCAGCTGCCGGGGGGAGGTCCAAGAGGCGGAGGTCGGAGTTGGAATCCTCGGCAGCAGAAGGGGCAGCTGGGACCCCACAGGGCCCAACGGGGGAAGATGGCACGGAGTCATCCAGGTTGGTGAGGGGTTTGGTGGAGGAGGAGGCCATGCAAGCAACAGAGACGGGGTCTGGAGGTGGGGATTCCACTGGTGCTAGTGGTGCAGTGCAGGACCAGGGACAGGAGGCAGCACAGGCCGCCGCGGAGGTGCCTGTGTGAAAACCTGTCCCTGATCCTGTCACTGCATCATCTTGCACCAGCAGGGATGCCTACGTCCAGACCCGTTTTCAGGCAGGGGATGAGCTCACAACAACTGGCCTTCCTCTGCCTGCAGACGTGGCTATCCGGGTCCGGGTTGAGCCTGTCGTGACTGGTGTGGCGTTGCGTCAACGGTCCATGCGAGGTGACCTGCAGTCTTTTCATGAGGAGACTGCACGTCATCTCGAATGGCTCGTTGACCACGTCGGCCTACTGGGACAGGTCACCCAGGCCGGATTCCTCCGTTTGATGGGGCTTGCTCAGACCCCCTCCTCATCTGAACCCCCTATGCGCCAGTCATCCTCCGTGCCATATTCCCACCCATTAGTCACCTGGGTGCCCTGTGGAGCTGCCTCTGACAGTGCGGCCAGGCTGGTGGAGGAGGCATCCCTGCCACAGTCGGGAATCGGGCGTCCAGCAGGGGTGGCCACATCAACGACTGCACCCCAGCCGGTGGAGGATGTGCAGGCAGCAGGAGCCAGGGCACGGGCACAGGCACAGCAGCAGCAGCACCGAGGTGGGAGCCATGATGGCTCGGGGCCTTCGACATCGGAGGGGCAGGCATCAGCCGGAGGGCAGGAGGACCCAGGACGGGAAGTGTCTTCCGTGTGGCAGCGGTTGGGCCACGCCATAGATGCGGAGCGGCAGCGGGCGGAAGAGGCGTGGCTCACGATGGTCAGGGCGGATAACTCCATGCGTAGGACCCTGAGGCAGGCCAAGTGCCTCGAGGCAATATGCAGGGAGTTGGAGGTGAACATGTCGACGGCCCTGCGGACCCTCAGGGCCATGGAGGAGGACCGCCTCCGGGACATTGAGCAGGAGTTCGATGATGCCCTGGCCCGGAACATCCTGAAGTGAGCCATCGGACTGGCCCGTTGCCCTTGTAAATAGTTCTGTAGTTAGTGTTAGGTTTCCTTTGGTTTTGCATTTATTTTGGGCCACATTTTTGTATATAGTTTTTTTTATTAGGTATTGTTATTAGGTAGGTTTCATTTCTTCTTTGGGATCATGGACCCTGGATTGTTTATCTGTATATAGTTGACTGTTGGATTTTCTATTTTTTTTTAATGATTTACCCATGGAGCAATGGTTTTCGATTTTAATGTTCCATTGGATTTACTTTTGTGAACTGTGACTTTGGACACCTTTCCTTTGGATTATGATTTGTGGTTTTACATTATTTTACGGACATGCTGCTTTTTTTTTTAATTCACATTTTCGTTTGTTTCTTTTTTATTCAATTTATGTTGCTTCTAATACATATTTTTTCTTCAAACTTCAATGTGTAGTATCATCTCATTGGTTTCATGAATATCATGATATGGGTTTTGACATTCACTGACACCCATTGTGTGTATGTGAGGGACATGTGTTCATTTACAAACTTGCCTTTGGGGTTGTATCATGTAATTGCCATTTCTAAGTGGGTGGATGCAATACTCGGTGGGTGTTTGGCATTTGGAGGCTGCCCATAAGGCCCAGGGATCTAGATTGTGATGACATGTTGGCTGGGGGACATGTGTGGGGGCATGCTGGCAGGTTCCCCTGACTGGTGGGGGATGGGGGTGCTGGGAGACATGAGTGGGGGCCTGGTGGAGGGTGCCCCACAGTGCTGGGGGGTGGGGGTGCAGGGGGACATGAGTTGGACATGAGTGGGGGCCTATTGGAGGGTGCCCCACAGTGATGGGGGGTGGGGGTGCTGGGAGACATGAGTGGGGGCCTGGTGCAGGGTGGCCCACAGTGCTGGGGGGTGGGGATGCTGGGAGACATGAGTGGGGGCCTGGTGGAGGGTGCCCCACAGTGCTGGGGGGTGGGGGTGCTGGGAGACATGAGTTGGACATGAGTGGGGGCCTGGTGGAGGGTGCACCACAGTGCTGGGGGTGGGGGTCCGGGGGGACATGAGTTGGACATGAGTGGGGGCCTGGTGGAGGGTGCCCCTGACTGGTGGGGGGTGGGGGTGCTGGGAGACATGAGTGGGGACCTGGTGGAGGGTGCCCCACAGTGCTGGGGGGTGGGGGTGCAGGGGGACATGAGTTGGACATGAGTGGGGGCCTGGTGGAAGGTTCCCCACAGTGATGGGGGGTGGGGGTGCTGGGAGACATGAGTGGGGGCCTGGTGCAGGGTGGCCCACAGTGCTGGGGGTGGGGGTACTGGGAGACATGAGTGGGGGCCTGGTGGAGGGTGCCCCACAGTGCTGTGGGGTGGGGGTGCTGGGGGTCATGAGTGGGGGCCTGGTGGATGGTGCCTCACAGTGCTGGGGGTGGGGGTGCTGGGAGACATGAGTTGGACATGAGTAGGGGCCTGGTGGAGGGTGCACCACAGTGCTGGGCGGTGGGGGTGCAGGGGGACATGAGTTGGACATGAGTGGGGGCCTGGTGGAGGGTGCCCCACAGTGCTGGGGGGTGGGGGTGCTGGGAGACATGAGTGGGGGCCTGGTGCAGGGTGGCCCACAGTGCTGGGGGTGGGGTTGCTGGGAGACATGAGTGGGGGCCTGGTGGAGGGTGCCCCACAGTGCTAGGGGGTGGGGGTTCTGGGAGACATGAGTGGGGGCCTGGTGGAGGGTGCCCCACAGTGCTGGGGGGTGGGGATGCTGGGAGACCTGAGTGGGGGCCTGGTGGATGGTGCCTCACAGTGCTGGGGGTTGGGGGTGCTGGGAGACATGAGTTGGACATGAGTGGGGGCCTGGTGGAGGGTGCACCACAGTGCTGGGGGTGGGGGTGCAGGGGGACATGAGTTGGACATGAGTGGGGGCCTGGTGGATGGTGCCTCACAGTGCTGGGGGTGGGGGTGCTGGGAGACATGAGTTGGACATGAGTAGGGGCCTGGTGGAGGGTGCACCACAGTGCTGGGCGGTGGGGGTGCAGGGGGACATGAGTTGGACATGAGTGGGGGCCTGGTGGAGGGTGCCCCACAGTGCTGGTGGGTGGGGGTGCTGGAGACATGAGTGGGGGCCTGGTGCAGGGTGGCCCACAGTGCTGGGTGTGGGGGTGCTGGGAGACATGAGTGGGGGCCTGGTGGAGGGTGCCCCACAGTGCTAGGGCATGGGGGTGCTGGGAGACATGAGTGGGGGCCTGGTGGAAGGTGCCCCACAGTGCTGGGGGGTGGGGGTGCAGGGGGACTTGAGTTGGACATGAGTGGGGGCCTGGTGGAGGGTGCCCCTCGATGCTGGGCGGTGGGGGTGCAGGGGGACATGCGTTGGTGGGCAGTAGTGCAAGGTGATATGTGGGTTGGCTGGGGGGCATGGGCATGGTGGGTGGGCTGCCTGCTGGACATGTGCAGGGTAGTCCCCTGTGGTGTGGGCCGCCTGCAGGGGCCGTGGAGGGTGTCGAGTGAACAGCTGGGAGGACCCACACGGCCGATTCACGTGTTGGACTGCCCGGCACCCCCGGAATCCACGTAGGCTGCTGGATTTGTGTGTGGAATTTCCCTTGCACCTTGGAATACGCGTACCCTGCTGAAATCGCGTGTGGAACTTCCCACGCACATTGGAATACACGGACCCTGCTGAATTCATGTGTGGAACTTCCAGCGCACTTCGAAATACACGTGCCCAGGGCAATCGCGTGTGGTACTTCCCGCGCACTTTGGAATACACATACCCTGCTGAAATCACGTGTGGAACTTCCCGCGCACCCCGAAATACACGTGCCCAGGGCAATCGCGTGTGGTACTTCCCGCGCACCTTGGAATACACGTACCCTGCTGAAATCACGTGTGGAACTTCCCGCGCACCCCGAAATACACGTACTCAGGGCAATCACGTGTGGAACTTCCCGCAAACCCCATAATACACGTACCCTGCTGATATCGCGTGTGGAAGTTCACGCGGACCCATAATACTCGTACCCTGATGAATTTGCATGTCAGACTACACGCGCAACCCTGATATACACGTACACAGGCGAATCGCACTGCTGGGGGGTGGGGGGTGGTAGAAAGGAGTGGGGGCCTGGTGGAGGGTGCCCCTGGATGCTGGGGGGAGGGGGTGCTGGGAGACATGAGTGTGGGACTGGTGGAGGGTGCCCCACAGTGCTGGGGGGTGGGGGTGTAGGGGGACATGAGTTGGACATGTGTGGGGGACTGCTGACAGGTGCCCCACAGTGCTGGGGAGTGAGGGTGCTGGTAGACATGCGTTGTTGATCAGTAGTGCAAGGTGACATGTGGCTTGGCTGGAGGGCATGGCCATGGTGGATGGGCTGCCTGCGGGACATGAGCAGGGGTGCAGGGTGGTCCCCTGTGGTGTGGGCTGGCTGCAGGGGCCGTGGAGGGTGTAGAGGGAACACCTGGGAGGACCCACACGGCCAATTCACGTGTGGTGCTCCCCGCGCACCCCTGAAATACACGTGCCCTGATGGAATTGCGTGTGATACTTCCTGCGCACCCCTGAAATACATGTACCCTGATGGAATTGCGTGTGATACTTCCCGCGCACCCCTGAAATACACGTACCCTGCTGATTTTGCGTGTGATACTTCCCGCGCACCCCTGGAATACACGTGCCCTGATGGAATCGCGTGTGTTACTTCACACGCACCCCTGATGTACACGTACCCAGGACAATCGCGTGTGAAACTTCCTGCGAACCACTGAAATACACGTTCCCCGCTTGGCGTTTGCTGTTTGGCAGCCCTGTGAACTGGTCCAGGGTTAGTGCAGCCCTTTGCGATGAATTGGGAATTTTGAAGGCTTTTCCTTGTGGGAGGGCGTTCTTGGGGGCGTAACTGGCGCTGCTGCAGGGTCGCTGCGCCACTCTGCGCCACGGCTGGTTTTGGAGGCTGGAATCCATGAATACGCTGTGCGATGAAATGGATTTTATCGCACGCGGCTGGCGCAGTGTATCGCACAGGGACACGGTGCGCCAGCCGCGTGCGCCACTTTTGTGCGAAATTCTATGAATTACCCTGTTAATCTTTTCCCAAACAACAGCACTAAATAGTGATAGTAGTCCTAACTCAAACCGCAGTAGTGCAACAGATACACAGTTAGGTAGGTTAAAAACTGCACGCCAGTACTTGCCCTCTAAACAATCCCAAATGGTACGAGGTTGCGTTATGACAGATTTGGAGCCATATGTAATAATAGGTTTAACTTTCATGAAATAAAATGACAGTACATTTTTACACGTAAATTTACCAAGCTTATAAAGTATGGCCTTTGATTCAGATATCAAGGCTTGTAATTCTGACGTATTATCAGTTAAAAATAATGTGTCATTCTCAGTGCAGTTAATCAGAACACTCAGATATCTATATGAGGGTGTAATAGAGATACAACCATGGCCTATCATCCAATTAAATTGAGTATGTTTGGAAAATTTAAAATTATGGCATAACATAATTTGTTTTTTGGTTAAGTTGATGGTCATTGCATTTTCAGATGCATAGGCAGCCAGGCCACTGATCATTCTTTGCAAACCCACCTGAGTTTTTGAGAGTAGAATAAGATCATCGGCATAGAGGATCCAAGGGATCTGCTCCAAGCCTAATTTGGGGGCATCAGAATTAATGTTTTTTAATTTGTCGCCCATATCTAAAATAAATAGGTTAAATATTGTGGCCGCTAAAATATATCCTTGCTTTAAGCCTCGGAATGTTAAAAGAGGAGGTGTCAGTAGACCATCAATGGTTAAACCTACACAAATTGAGGTATTTTCATGTAAAAGGGAAATCAATGTAACCACTGAGAAAGGACAACCCATTTGTGCAGCATCAAGTGTCGATCAATGGAGTCAAATGCTTCTTTGAAGTCAACAAAAGCAATATAGAGAGATTGCTTCTGTTGACGACAAAGGGCCTTGATTGATGAGGGGGTAACAATGTTAATAACCGTGCCTTTACCAGCGACAAATCCCGTCTGAAACCAATCCCGCATGTTTGTTGATGCAATCCACTGCTACAAATCTCGAAGGATTAAAGAGGCAAACATTTTCCCCGGAACGTCCAAAAGGGCGATAGGCATGTAATTGATGGGATCATGCCTATCGCCCTTTTTGTAGATGGGTACAATCAGGGAGCTTCAACAAGAACTAGGACTCTTTTGGACAAGTAAAACATGTGAGAATATTTCAAACAGGATCGTCGCCCATAGATCTGGGAACTGCTTTAGCATGTGGTAGGAAGGACTGTCTGCGCCAGGGGCTCTAGATCTGCTGGCTTTATTGATATAATAAAGAATATCCTCGACGGTAAAAGATTACCTTGTACAGGGTGGGGTGTAGCCAGATCAAAGAGTTAGCATAATAATAATTAGTCTGCAACTCCGTAGTCTCTGGGAACACGCAGCTAGTATAGTTGCAAAGTCAGCAGCTTGAAAGAAGGTCTGGGCAAAATAATTGAGTAAGAGGTATAATCAGTCACTAGTCATTTGGCACAATGAATTAAATGTGCTTACTGGATAATAGCATCCGGCAGCCGACCACGCCGAACAGCCAAACAGCACCAGCCCTTCTGCCACCAGGGCTTTCGCCGCGAGGGTGGCTTCAGTGCACCTTTGAAGATCCTTAAATGGGCACGTGAGCATGGCACGTGATTTTCAGCAGCCCCGCCTCCCGTGGCCAGCAAGAGCCTAGTGCTCGCAGTGCTGCACGGAGGGGGAGCAGGCTGGTGAGTCCACAATTGTAAAATGTAGAAAGCTGAATAAAGCTGCCTCCTGCACCTTCGTAGTGCGAATACGGGAATACTTTCACTCAGCTATGCATTGCTATTCCATGGCATTTAAACTAGAGCATGTCCTTAAGAGCCAAAGTTTGTCATGGCACAGTGAACCATAAACCATACTTCTAGTCAGAGGAAAGTATGGTAGGGTGATTATGGTGTTTGTGCTAAAGTTCAATTCATTTCTCAGGGCAACCGGTTGCATTTTGGGAGCTCAGTGAAGAGTCTTTTTAGTAGTCAAGTCTAAACAAGCAGCAAAGGTGGCATTCATTATGTGAAATATAAACTTGGAGTGCACCTTTCTGATAATAACAAGGCTCAGAGGTCTTTGTGAGGTGAGCTGGAGAGTTGTGTGAAACATCTCTTACTGGAGGCGCTATGGTGGGCCTGAGGTGACCCTGATAAGTCCATAAACCACCACCCGCTCTGTGACGCAGACCACATGCTTGTGTGCCTCTCCTTCCTAGATAAACCTAACCCTCTTTGGAAGAGTAGGACTGGACAAAACAAGAGGGTGGTGAATATTGAATATGTTACCCACAAAGCCAACTCCACAAGAGTTTGTATGGCATTCACTAGAGAAATCTTGGTCACAGGAAGGCAGAGGGTGGAAAGTTCTGGTCTGTTGGTAGTGCTGGGACTATGCACCAACTCATTTGTACATCTCTATATCTGTTCTAAAGGGAATTAATGCTTTCTCAGAAGAGGGAGACCACAAAACTGGAAAGCCAACTTGTACCCCTGACAACCCGTTCTCAGATGTGAAGACATTCTTCATTGACACCAGAGAGAAATGGATGCAAAGGCCCCACCCCTCCATGGATCCACAATGGCCATGTCTATGGAGCTTGTAGTACTAAAAGGGTGGTCTGATAAACATAAGTCTGAAAGTGTGGTTGGGGCAGTCCATTGTGAGCTGTGAACTGTGCTTGTGGGGCCATGTTTTATCAGGCAATTAAGACTTTACCATGTAATTAACGTGGGGTGAACCTATTGCTTCTGGGTTGCTACAACGTCTGTGCCTCATCTTCTGAATTCAAGATGCCAGCCTCATCTAAAGTAACTCTGGCCAGTCGAGCCACAACATTCTCCACTAGCCAATTGTACTAACATGTGAAACCGTTAGTAATGTGGCACACACTGCATCCAGAGCACACCATCACATCTGCCACACACATGTAGACTGTTGATCAATTAAGCATCCGGCATGCCACCTGTATTGGGATAAAATGAAACAAGAGCCTTGGAGGGATGTGGGAGTCAAGAGAATGCAGTCGAAGGCAGAGCATAATGTATTGGTGCTGCGATGAAAAAAGGTGTAGAAAGAAGAACGCAGAGTTGGAGGGGAAGAAGCAATAGAGAAGGCGAGATTTAAGAATGGAGGAGGTGGAACAGAGTATTAAGGAGAAAAGGGAAGAATTAAGAGTGAAAGCAGAGGGGGAGAAGAGTCATCTGGAAGAGCAGGAGGGGAGATAGTTAAAAATGGAGGCAGAGAGTTAAGAGGGTAGAGTAGGAAATATAATTGGCTGCAGAGCAGAACGCTAAGGTCCTACCCAATCTTCTAAGCCTGACATCTGACTCATGCTCAGAATACCCAAAGTGATAGGTACTATCAGAACAGAGGAGTAGGACTGAGAACCCCTGTACTGATAAACCATGTGGAGTACAAGAAAGAAAATTGCACCAGCCTAGAAAGAAAGAACTGGAAGAGAGGGAAGGACCGAGAACCATGGTCCTAAGAGACTCCTGGCTAGTTTTGCATTTTCTTTCACAATGTGTGACCCAGTTAAAAGTATTCACTTATTTCCTATTATGTGTAATGAAAACCATGACCATACATCCTGGCATTGAGCTGTGTGTTCATTCCCCATCTTGCATATTCTACTGTCGTTTTTATAATGCACGTCAACATTGATGGACAAGGAGAATGGGGAGTATAAAGTGGAAATAGAGATGGGACATGTGAGGGATTTTCTAAGAAACATATTGAGCGCTCATTGTATTCTGGTGAGCCTTCAAATCTTCTGCAGAGATAGCGTTTTTCAAAATACATATCAATTGCAAAATGATAGAAAATATGTTGAAGTTATGTGTTTTTCTCAAGGAGAATCATGGGACCAATGGAGATACTGTTGCAGTAGTACAAGGGTTTCAATTAGGGTTTTTACAGGTGTAATGGAAACTAGGAGTGGACATGTCTTGCAAAAGCAATCTGTACAGCTCATGGTGATCATTTAGATGAAATCGTGCATATTTCTGTTATAATGAGAGTCAACAAACATTGGAGCAGACTCAAAGAGGAGTCTTTGTGGAAAATACATCGGGCCAGAAAGCGACTTGGGGAAGAAGAGACAGTGAGGTAGATTGTTTCAATTTCAGAAAACATATTTTTTTTGTCAAACCTTTATTTTGACAACTTGGTCCTGGATTAATGAGAGGAAGGATAAGAAAGAGAAATAAAAGTGTGTCTTATCCAATAAAGAGGGGGTGTGGAGAAGGAAATACAAGAGAACACAATACTAGGATCCCCACTAGAAACAGGATGAGTGCCGATTCAGCAGAGCATCATGCTGGTTTATGTAAATGAGTGCTTGTTATGAAGCTGTAGTGCCACGATAGGATGGTTCCTTTTATTTATGGGAAGGGCACATTTCAGGCAGATGCCAAGCTTGAAGGTTTACAAAACCTTAACTAGGCCAAACATAATTATGATCTCTGTAAAATTAATCCAAGTGGAATTCATTTTGCAGAAGCAATATTGGAGGAAGTTTCACATTTAGAGTTGTTCATTCTGAAGACATGTATTTATTTATTGTATTTATTTGTAACACGCCCATACCTTGAGTATCACGGCGAGGTTACAGACGGCTTTGGTAATAGTCAGTCATACAAGGTTATATAGTACACAGAAATTATTAAAACATGGTAATAACCATCATGTATCATTTTCATAGATTATATTCAGGTTACATAGATTATTTATTATTTACATATATCAAATAGCAGCCATGCTATTTGATGACTCTGAAGAAAGAAGGGAAAGGAGAGTTTGTATGAATGGGAACAACATCAGAACATGTTTTTGAGTATGGTGATGACAACTGTCATTTGAAGCATGGGCTGTGGATGCCAAAGTATAGAAACCCGAAAAATAGCTGGTATGGGGGTCGGGAGGGGATCATGTTCATTGAGATAAGGGTTGAACTATTTCTTGTGTAAATGGATATTAATGGCTATAAGATTTGTTGAATGATATGACACAGGGAGAACAAGCATGTCATTTAGACGTTTAATTTTGTTTTGCTTTGACTAGGAGTACACACTTGTGTGAGGGAGCAAGAGGGATGAGGAAAGGGCAAGTCGTGTTTTCAAGCAGTATTAATCCAACAGTTACACGTAAATCCAGAGACCCCATTTGTACCACATACATGTAGGCATTTATGTAGACAGCATTTCTCAGCATTGAGTCATAAAACAATTAGTAAATGCAGCAAAAAAGTCTGTTTCAAATCTGAAAAGCCTGCTCCTGGAAAATAACTTAAATGGTTTATGGCAATATATGATTCAATATAGTATAGTTTTAGGCACAAACCCCCTTCAAAGCTTTTTCAACTGCCCCTTTAACCTCTTGGTTTCTTAGGCTATAAATTAAAGGGTTCAACATGGGAATGATCACTGCATAAAACACTGATGCCACTCTGTCCTGGGCCATTGAGTGACTTGAGGTGGGTTTGACATACATGAAGACAAGAGTGCCAAAAAATAAGGTGACACAGATGAAGTGGGAGGAACAAGTGCTGAAGGCTTTCCATCGTCCTTCAGATGACCTGATCTTTAGAATGGCCGACACAATGAAAGAATATGAGATAAGGATGATGATGAGGGATATTAAAATAAGGCCACCTGCCACTGTAACGAGAACTACCTCATTCAGTGTGGTGTCAGAGCAGGAGATCTTCAAGATTGGAGGCACATCACAAAAAAAATGAGTGATCTTATTTGACCCACAAAAGGGCAAAGAAAAAGTGAAAATGGCATGTGTGAGTGCATTCAGGCTTGCAATTGAATAAATAAAAACAATAAGGTAAATGCAGGTTCTATTGTTCATGATGACTGAATACAACAATGGATTACAGATTGCAGTATAACGGTCATATGCCATAATTGTCAAGAGGAAAACCTCGGTGCTTCCCATGGTGATGAAAATGAACATTTGAGTTACGCATCCTGGGAATGAAATTCTCTTACTCTCTGATAAGAAATTTACCAACATTTTCTGGGCAGTCACTGAAGAATAACAGACGTCTACAAAGGACAAATTCCAAAGCAAGAAGTACATAGGGGTGTGAAGTCGTGGTGTCACCCTCACCAACACCATGATTCCTACATTGCCCAGAAGAGTAATCATATAAACAAGGAGAAAGAACATGAAAAGTGGAAGCTGCAAACCAGGGTCATCTGTGAGGCCTAACAGAACAAACTCTGTCAATCGGGTCCGGTTGCCTGTTTGCATTGATCCAAATGAGGACCTACCAAAAAAGAAAGAGATACTGAAATGAGTGTGAGATAATTGCACCAGCAGAGTAGTGAAGCAGAAGACGGTCACTTACAAAAAACAAAAACTTAATATGAACCTTAACTTTAAGCATGCTGCAATATTATTAATGTTTAAGAAACCTTTTTTAGTGCATTTTCTCCTCTCAAACTATCATCCTATTTCTCTTCTTCCCTTTCTCACCAAACTCCTCAAATGTGGTGTCCATAATCATTTATACTTATATCCTGAAATCAATCTTGCTCATTCTGTTGAGGCTGCTTACATGTTTCTTGCTTTCTTCTAACCTCTCATAAATCTAAACACTAATCTCTTTTAGCCTACTGAATTTACATAAATATTTGTATATGGTGGAACACTCTGTTCTATGTTCTTCTCTTTCATTCCCTGGCATCTCTTGTTCGGTTTGTTTTCCTGTCTTCCTAATCACCCATACTCTGTGTCCTGAGCCATTGACCATTCCTGTACGCTCCTTCTACATGTCATTTTTCCTTAAAGTTATGTTCTTGGCCATTTTCTATTTTCTCTTCAATATTTCACTCTTTTGGATTTGCTTGTCAATTCTATGCCTACACCACCTCAGCTCACCCACAACTGAGATATTCGGCCTCACTACGAGTTTGGCGGTAGCCATGATGGAAAAACCGGCAGGCTGCTGCCGGACAAGTAGGGAATTACTGCCTTTGGACTGTTGGGTATTTTGTGTATATTTGGGGCTTTGCGGTATTTTCTTACCGCCAAAATACCTTTAGCAATAATCACTCTCTGTATTCATATTGGGTCACACATGACAATAATACATTGCATTATTTCAGAATTCAGACCTATTTAGATGATGTGCACGGTAGTTTGCGTGGTTGGTTGGTATAGTGGTTGGTTTATTTGTGGCCCCAATATCCAACATCCCTTGATTTTTATCTAGATTGTTCTTGATCACTAGAGAGACCTCAGGCCTACATTTTAGGGATATCACATTTTCAGTGTTAGTGTTGTGTGCCACCATGGGCTATTGTGGTATTTTTGTGGTAATTTCCACTACCTTATATACGGTAGGGAACTATGTCCAGAGAGTCTCTCTTCCCGTTGACTCATGTACCTCCAACAGGCTATGCTACAAACAGTCACTCACAACTGTCCATACTGAATAGAATCATGCACATATCTGTTTTAAAATGACAATTGCACTGTTTAAAAATCTACCCACGTTTAAACCTTTCCCCATGCAAAATGAAAGAGAGAAATAATACACACTAGCTATCTGTTTTCAAATATTTTTGTATTATAGAAATTTCTCTTAAACACAGTTTAACTTTTTTTACAGAAATAAATGAAATGGTACAACATTATCTGTGATAAAATGAACAGAGAGCTGCGAGAATATATTCAATTGGTAACATTAAATATGCTGATAAGAGACTGAGACTCCCTCGAATACACTGACTGAACAGTTTTGCACACTTTCGCACAGCTCCCACTCGCTTCTATAATTACCTTATCTGTTCAGCATGAGTTTTCTCTGGCTATTCTCTTTCTGAATTTGGCTCCCTTGAAAATCAACCCCAGTGAGAACAAGCGTCTGCCGTTCTCAAACCGGGTTTATTGCCTGGAACTCCCAGCTTTTGCAGCAGGAATCCCCAGCCAGGAAACAGATCCTTCTCCCAGCTCTGCAAGATCTCGATTGTCCTCCCCCTCCCCTCAAGCTTCTCCAGCAAAGTTCTAATCACAGCCTCTAGCATGATACTTGCTATGACGCTGCTCCAATCAGAATCAATCATGTCATCTCCTCCCTCACTACACAATGGCTCCCTTCTACAGTGGCAATTGTAACAAACTGATTTCCTGTTCTTTCAAGCTCTTTGCTTCCTGTAGTTATGTGGACAGAGCAGCAGAGAAAAAAAATGAATGTGCGTTTAAAAGTTCACTTTCAGAGTAGGCCTAATTCTGTAGTGGAGACACATTTTTATTAGTGGGTTATGTTAAATGAAGTTTTATTAGTCAGGTTAGTTATTAATACGGTTAGTTATTAATTTTCAAATGTGTCTCTTGCAACATAGTCATTTCAGGTGAAAAATAGTGTGCATTTTGAATGTGCACATGTGTGCTTTTAACTTTAAAAATAGATTTGCATCTATATGTAAAAATCGTTTTTGACTGAATAGCCTGTCTTTACTCATATGTCCATGTTACTCTTGCAACACATATAGCAATGCACCACACCCATGTAGTGGTGCTGCATAAAAAAATGCTACCTGTGCAGTAGTGCTGTACTCTGTGCTGTAACACGCCAAATATCCTTACATACCCTCCTTTTGTTTTTAGAACTTGGCTACGATCTAAGACAATTCCTAAAAACAACTTGTTCTTTTTCTTCTTTTCACAATGTAGCAATCCAACAAAATGAATATTCATGTGCATCAATGAAAAAGTTGAAGGTATCAACACAGTATTCATCTGAGTTCATTAGTTTACAAAATGTTCTACATTTGCCTTCCCAATGGAAGTGGCATTAATTCAAAGTTTCAATTTCATAAGTCAATTAAAAACAATAAGATAAAACAACTAACTAAAACAAATAATTAACATAACAGATTAAAATACATAATTAAAATAATAAATACGTGGAACTCCATATGTCAGGACTCTTGTCTGCCTCTGATATGTCCCGACCAGCGATGTCACATCATTTGGTTCATTCGAGTACACTTTCATCTTGGCAATCTTGGATCCATAGGAGTCATCTTTTTTGGCATTCTGGTTATCTTGTCTTCACCTCCACCTGTAGGCAGGCATCTTTTGGTCTTCATCCAGGGGACTCCAGGACTCCACTGTCTCCCGTGACCTCCGGTATAAATAGTTAATTTTCTAAACCAAAATAGAAAAGAAACAGATTAAGTATATTGCACAATACTAACTTCACCCTTTTTCCAAAAATAAAACATGCTTGGCAAAAACATTTAGTTTTTTTTTTTTTTAAATCAAACACAAGTTAAAAAGAAAACAAGCATATATATAACAGCATTCAATATTTAATACATTTTCTCTCTGCACACCAACCATGAGCTTCCATTATATATTTTTATTTATTTATTTATTTACTTATTTTATATTATATATATTTACATATATTACAGTGTTTATGTGCCATTATAACAATCAACTTTTTAACTTCTCTGTCACTGCCTCCTGATTGTACCCATTTATTTTCTCTTTTTGTGTTCAAGGGACTTTATGTTGTATTGTGTGCATCAGTGGGTAGTTTCTGTTTCTACATGCTCAAGCCGCCTGATCTCGTGTCTGGGATGGCATGGTTTGATCTGATTTACATGGACAAACTGCTCTATCGCCGTTTCACCTTCATTTTTCAAAATTTTATAAACCACAAGAGAGACCTTATCTATAATTCGAAATGGCCCCTGCCAGGCTGCTAGAAATTTAGAATTTTTCTGTTTACTTTTTCCAAAATGAAACTTGTACACCTGATCCCCTACACTGTATTCCTTTACTGATGTCTTTTTATCATAATAAGACTTTGCACTGTCAGCAGCTCTTTCCAGATTTCTCTGCACAAAAGCAAATGCATGTTGCAAATGCCTCCTCAGTTCATCAATATATTCATGAACTGTGGATGCACTCACAAGTGTTTGCTCATGTGTTCTGTATAGTAGGTGTTGTGGTAACACCATTTTCCTACCCGTCAAGACCTCATGGGGGCTAACACCTGTTGCTTTGGCAGGAGTTGATCTGATTGCCATCAAAACCAACGGTAAACGTAAATCCGAGCTGGAACCTGCTTCTGCCACGAATTTCTTTAAAATATCCACAACAGACCTATTGCTTCGTTCAACTCCACCTGAAGAGGCCGCCCGATATGCAATATGTAGTTTTCTTTTCACACCCAGTATTTGCCATACCTTACTCATTAGAGTACTTGTGAAATTCTTTGTGGCAACCCAAACCTTGAGAACACATGGTTCACCAGCAATGTGGCTGCTGTTTGCGCACTACAATCTGGTGCAGGAATGCATTCAATCCACTTTCACATCAAACATACCACACTTAAAATATAACGGTTTCCTCTGCTCGACCTTTTTAAAGGCCCTACATAGTCTATTTGCAAATCTGACCATGGAAGAGTTAGGCCTCTTTTCATTAATGGGGCTCTATGCATTGGTGAAGCAGGTTTAAATTGGGCGCATACTAGAGATCCTCTAGTATATAATTCCACATCTTGGGACATATGTGGCCAGTAAGCATAATCTTTTAGTATTTCTAATGTTTTTTGTGAACCTCTATGGCCTGCAGTTATGGCATCATGTGCATGGTCTGGCATTAGCCCTCTGAATGAAAGGGGTACCACCCACTGTATTTGTCCTGTTATGGACTCTCTAATCATGAGTCCATCCTGTAATCTAATTCGTGTTTTGTTCTTTAATAGCACCCTCAACTCTTCTTTTCCCATACAATAATTTTCTGTTAAAGGATTTTGTTCAGGATCTATCAAATGATTATAATAGATTCCCAGAATTCGATCATTCTTTTGTGCCTCAATCAAATCTTGGTCTGGCGTGTCATGACTCCACTGTACCACTGGTTGATATACCTCCTTTGGTGCTTTAGAACGTGTTACTGCATCAATTTGTATTTCACCCATTAAATAATCAATAGGTAGCAATTCTCCCATCACAGCCACACTCTTAGCCAGGTGGTCTGCCTTATCATTTCCCTCCTTATCCTCTCCTGGTGTTTTTAAATGCCCACAAATTTTTCTCCAGTATATTGTTAAATTATTCTCTGACACCAATTTGTCTATAGCTTGTATCCTTTTTCCATGTTTAAGTGGCTTTTTGTTTATGTAACCATGCCTCTTGCTTTCCAACCAGGCAAATACTCCACAAAGCTATTCCGTGCATAGTCAGAATCAGTCACCAGGACAATTTCACTGAACCTTTTATCAACTGCAGTAGCAATTGCTTTATAAACGGCTGCCGATTCCGCCACCTGACTGCTCCTAGCTCCAATCCTCATCCCTATACTGGGGACGCCTTCACATTTCAACCAGACATTTCCTATTCCTGCCACTAATTGTTTATTACTTTCATTTTCAATGTGAAAAGCACAACCATCCACATATACAGTTGGCAAATCCTTGCATGTTTTTTCATCAAAAGCTTTGTGTGGTGATTGTTCAAATTCCTGCAAACTAGTTTCCACTTCCATTTCATTTGGTATTTGTTCAGCTGCGCAGTCATGTAAGTCAGCTAACCCTTGAGCAATTGGGTTCTTTTTATTTTGTCCATATCTCACTTCTACAGGAAAACCTTGTAATGCCAGCGTCCAACAAGTGATTCTGGACTGCGCTAGATTACCTGATCTAATTCTTTTACTCTCTAAAAATTGCAAAGGTTGATGATTTGTTTCAATAATCACCTTTTCTCCCTGAACAATGGGGCGGAAATGTTGTAGCGCCCACACAGTGGTTAATAGGGCCTTTTCACATCCATTAAATTTCATTTCAACTTGGGAAAATGCCTTACTTGCATAGGCAATGGTTTTGTGATTCAAATCGTGTTTTTGTGATAACACTGCTGACATACAATGTTCAGAAAAACCTATTTCCATAAAGAAATCCCTGTCCTTTATGGGATATGCTAAACATGGTGCCTTTACAAGACATTCCTTTAATTTAGCCACTGCATCAGACTGCTCTTTTTCCCATTTCCAGGGAGTATTCAGTTTAAGCAGTTTAGTCAATAGTTGAGTGATTTCTGCATAATTTTCAATGAACTTTCTGTTATAGCCTGTCATCCCTAATAAACTGTTTACTCCTTTCACATTTTTAGGATCTTTTAATCTTTGTATGGCCTCTATTTTCTTCTTTTGTGGATTTAGCCCATGTTCAGTCACTTCATGCCCTAGAAAGTTCACTTTTTTCTTGCACCATTGTGCTTTTTGCAAAGATACTTTGGCGCCTGCTTTCTGCAATTGGCCAAGCACATGTCTTATTTCATCAAAATGGCTTTTCAGGCTTTCATTTTTTATCAGGACATCGCCCACGTAAACTATTGTTCCTCTTTCCGCTGCATCCGGCATGGCCTTTCTCAAAAATATGCCAAATTCACTCCCACTATTGATGTACCCGAACGGAGCTCTAAGCCAGGCATATTGAGTCCTGTCAAATGTAAAGGAAAATAAATGTATCTCCTCTGCCAATGGCACGCACCAATATCCAGAGGTGAGATCTAATGTGGTAAATACTTTTGAACCATGTACCTGAGCTAGGCCCTGATCAATGAATGGCAGTGGCCATCTAGATACTGGTACTCTTTTATTTAACTCTCTCAAGTCTGCACATAGCCGCCATTGACCATTTGGCTTTAACACACCTAAAATAGGTGTATTGGATGTGCTATGAATGGGCCTGATGATTCCCTGCGATTCCAAATTTTTAATAATCTCTGCCAATGATTCTAAACATGCCAGCGGTAGTCTATACTGGCGTACAAACACTGGACTTCTGCTACACCCTTCTGGTAGTGTGGCCACATGTAAATCAGTTAAACCACAATCATAAGCATCTTTTGCAAATACATCCTTAAACTCCATAAATATCTCCCTCAGATTGTTCCTATCCTCATTGCTGTCACACACATCTGCTAAGGAGATCTGCTCTTCTACCATTTTGGAAAATTCTGGAAAATCTTCTGGTAAGGGAATCTCGGCGCTTTCCTCTAACTGTGTGGCTGTGTCTTTTTGTAAAGCTGCCACTTTTAAATATTTTGGCATATCAGCTTCCACTTCAATGGGCTGATTTTCTGTTTCATTTTCATTTAAATTAAATATTATGCAATCCTCTTGATGGCAGCACACTGTCTCATTTGAATCATAAGGATACACAGAATGAATTTTAAATATTCCTTTGGGCTGAGAGTCCAGGTGTTCTGGCAACTCACCCTTGGCATCTACATACTTTTCAGGGATATTTCCAATCACCATGTTATTTAAATCTGCCGTATAATGAGATTTTTTATGGCCATTCCTAATGGGGAGTTTTCCTCTAAATGAATATCCTGACAACCTTTATTATTTACCATAATTTTTACAGATCCTTCACCAATATCTACCAATGGAATGTATTCATAATACAGGCCTTGCTGTTTTATGGATTCATTCGGTTATACAAATGCATCAGAGTCTTTCATCTGCTGTCCATTTTTGCATTTCAGTGTTATTGCAAACTGTTTTGTAAATGCAGGAATAATAGTATCTTTCCTCATTTGTAATTCGATTGCATAAGGAACCAGTTGTGCACAATGATAAGCCCTTCTTTTGTCTTCAAATTCAGGTGCCGGACCACCTATGCGTGACCATATTTTTTGATTAAGGAAATCTAACACCATACACATTCTGTGCATGATGTCATTGCCCATGTAAAATTCATTTTGTGCTCCACTCACTATCCATACATTATGGTAAATTGTTTTCTGCCCAATGCTAATTTTAAGCATGCATCTGCCTGCAATTCGGTTTTCAAAGTCTGGACTGTCCAACCCAGAAACATATTGGTTTTTAATCCTAAATTTCGGGATTTCTTCCCTCTCCATTATTTTTTGCAACAATTTCTCATTAATGAAACTCCTTTCATGTCCAAGCGCTAAAGTGCCTTTTATTGTTTTAAAATAGTCATTTATACCAACATGAACCCATGGTTGCTCATCTTCCATGTGTATTTCTGCCAGAGTGGTAATGTGTTTTTCTGAATCTGTTTTAGGAGCAATATTCTGTTTGCATGTTTTCTCTTTTAAATAAAAACGTAATGTGTGCTCATCTATGGCAGTCTGCCAATTTTTCCTTGGGTCCAAGTATATTTGTACAGGTAGTTTTTCATTGTCGCTCTGCATTTTGTCTTGACACATTAATATAACAGTGACACTAGGTATGCAACTATTCTGGAGATATACCTCCACAGCATCATTTGTTTTGGCAACGGTGCGACATTCATTTATGTTGCTGTTTTGTGATTTTAGTTTCTTAGGCCTCAATGGTTTTTTGGTTAAGGACCACAGCACTCCATTCACCCCATCTATGAGAGGAGACAATCTTTTCAAGCAATCTGTCCCCATCAGAAATGGAATTTCACAAATAGATGTGATCAATACCTCTTGTTTCATTCTGTGCATTTCTATTTTTATGTCAACCTCAGTTACACCTATGATGGGCACCTCCTCCCCATTAAAGTTATGCACTGGACCTTGATTTTCCTTCACTGTGATCTGACTCTGTGGGGATCTCCCTTCATTGATACTCTTTACCAGCTCCTTGGACATAATTGTGGCCTGTGTGCCAGTGTCAATCATAGCAAAAGTGTGGCATTTTTCTTCTACAGTGATAGGTGCATAATATCTGTCCTCAACTTCCTCTAATACACATAAGAAGTGTGAATTCTTACTGATTTCAGGGCTCACCTTTCTCAGGTCTTTTTCACTTTTGGCTAAGCACATTGGTAAATGGAAAGACATTTTTCCCTCCTTTTTACCCATTTCTGCGCGAGAGACTTTATTCATTTCTCCATGATCAGAGGTTTTTTGGAGTGTGGCCACTGTTCGCCCATCCATCTGGGTAACATCAGAGACCACATTACAACCTTCCAACTGAACATGTGTAACAACATCATTCAGCAATTTGTCATTTTTTAATTCTGTGCATTTGTGATCATTTAGTGTGATACCAGCCCTTTCAGCCTCTTCAGAAATATGTGGCTCAAAGAATTCTTCAGGTGATTGACTTGTACCCTCCTTTTGAGTATTTCCTTTTTCTGCCTGTGTTTGGTCATTGTTTTGCTTGCCCAGGGAAGGAGCTATAGCATCCCCACTTACTCCCTGTTCACTGGTATTCCCCATGCATGAGTCATTTTTCTTAAATCTGTCCCTTTGTTCTTTTGGAATTCCTAATGTTTCTTTTTCATTTGTGCAAATCTTTACTGTTTTATTTAGCTCTAGGTTAAACCGTACCTCTTTTTTAGAAGTATTTGCACTTTCTGTCACATGTTCATTTACTGGCACTTTCATTTTTAATTCATTAGGCATCTGAGAGTCGTTATGCAAAATTATATCAGAGCAATCTGTCATTTTGGCACTGCAGTTATCATGAGTACTTAGTCACTTTTCGGAAGCCCCCCGGTCATTGCTATGGCCATCAGCCCCCTCTCTGGAAGGTTGTTTTTGCGCTGGATAGAGCTTTCCTATTTGCTTAGCTAACATTTTCACTTGGGCCTCAAGGCACTGGAACCTTTCCATCTCTCTAGAATCCTCTTTCTGTGGCCTAGGTCGATATTGGTTATTATCCCCCTGATTGGATCTATTCTGATACCTCTCAGGTGATTGATGTCGGTTGGGATGGTTTCTGAACTCTTGATTCATTTGTGGAGGGGAGCGGGGTGCACCCATCCTTTGATTATAGTCCCCTGGTGGGGAATCATTGTATGACGTGGATTGTAGTTCATGTTTTGCCTCATGTCCTGTCTCTCAGATTGTGGGTACTGGCCCCTATGTTGATTTCCATTATCAGTAAATCGATCCACATGTCGGGGTCTATCCTGATTACCATATATCATGGTGTTGGGATCAAATCTGCTCTGTGTCCCCAATGACTGGTAGGGACCATCATTTCTTTGATCTTGATTTTGTCTCTGGTTATTGTTCATACCTGCCATATCAGGCCGATATCCTACCCGGGGTCTGTCCCCTAAATACCTAGGGCTGATGTAGCTCTTCCTATTACTAGGATCATGTGATTGGACATTGGTACAGGAAATGGCGATCTTTGTTGATTACCCCTTTGTTCAGGTGTCACATTATTTTTACCTTGGCTTTGAGCAGACTCAAGGGACATTTTGGCTGACCTGATTTCCATTACTGTGGCTGAGGGTTCTTTAGATTTATGTCTAGTATCTTTCATTTTATCACTTTCTCTACTCTGACAATAGAGTACCTCATATAGTTTTGTGCTTTGATGTACAATCCATTCAAGGGACTTGTCACGGTCAAATTCACGGACCAATTGGGATATGATGTCTTTCTGTAGCCCATAGAAGTATGCAGTTTTAAACTCATTGGAATTTGGGTCAAAAGATACATCAAAGCGAGAAAATGCTCTTTTTAAGTCTTGTAAAAATTGGCGAGGGGATGTATTAGGTCCAGCAGTGATCGTGTAAGCGACTTTCTTTGCCTCCTGCAATGACTGAAAAGGAGAAAAATGACGCCTAATTTCTTTTTCAAACTCCACCCAGGTCATATTCTGCTGTTCATTTAATCCCCTTTTGATGCTGGCCGTCGGGGCAACTAAAGTTAAATGAGAATATTGTCTGTACTGTTCCTTAGGTATCTGGAGTGCTTTAAAAATGTCATGCACCGCTCCTAAGTCATCCTCAATGCAGCATTCACCTCCCTTTTTAAATGGTTTGATCAGGGCTTTAATGGATTTCATTATTTTTATGGGGCTACTTGTTGCAATGCATGGAATTGCACTATTTTGTGATTCAATCCTGTTTTCAGGTGTATGAGATTGGTGGCTGCCCCCAATGGGAGTATCAAATCTCCCAAGGGCGCTGCAACCAAGTTCAGTCACCGGCCCAGTCACTGGAGCACTAGCTCTTTGGGCAGAACTAGAATTCACCTCCACTCCATTGAATGTGGTACCGTGCTATTTTAAGGTGCTGTTCGACGACCACGTCCCATGTGCAAACAACTTTGCCTCTAAATATTGCACTAAGTCTGAAAATGTGGTTTCCCTTTGTGACATTCTGAAATTCGTTTTTAGTGGCACACTGCTATTATAAAATGGGTTCCCTTTAATGTGCAAATGGCAGTGTGAGACACGCTTGCCACGCCCAGTAGGTACTCTATGATCACTTTCCCGGCCTGCAACGCACCATAAATATGTTGGGTATTTTGTGGATATTTGGGGCTTTGCGGTATTTTCTTACCGCCAAAATACCTTTAGCAATAATCACTCTCTGTATTCATATTGGGTCACACATGACAATAATACATTGCATTATTTCAGAATTCAGACCTATTTAGATGATGTGCAGGGTAGTTTGCGTGGTTGGTTGGTATAGTGGTTGGTTTATTTGTGGCCCCAATATCCAACATCCCTTGTTTTTTATCTAGATTGTTCTTGATCACTAGAGAGACCTCAGGCCTACATTTTAGGGATACCACATTTTCAGTGTTAGTGTTGTGTGCCACCATGGGCTATTGTGGTATTTTTGTGGTAATTTCCACTACCTTATATACGGTAGGGAACTATGTCCAGAGAGTCTCTCTTCCCGTTGACTCATGTACCTTCAACAGGCTATGCTACAAACAGTCACTCACAACTGTCCATACTGAATAGAATCATGCACACATCTGTTTTAAAATGACAATTGCACTGTTTAAAAATCTATCCACGTTTAAACCTTTCCCCATGCAAAATGAAAGAGAGAAATAATACACACTAGCTATCTGTTTTCAAATATTTTTGTATTATAGAAATTTCTTTTAAACACAGTTTAACTTTTTTTACAGAAATAAATGAAATGGTACAACATTATTTGTGATAAAATGAACAGAGAGCTGCGAGAATATATTGAATTGGTAGCATTAAATATGCTGATAAGAGACTGAGGGCCTCATTACGACCCAGGCGGTAAGTTACCGCCTGGGCCGTGACTTTACCACCATGGCGTAAACTACGTTTACGCCATGGTGGTTGGCGGACTTACCGCCCCATTCCGAGGTTGGCGGGGCGGTAAATCCCCAATCCCCATTTACCCTTCCCCATTCCCATTTTTGCCCCATAGGGCATAATGGGAGTGGGGAAGGCGTTAATTACGCCACCGTAAATTACGGTGGCGTAATTAACTCCATGGTCCCTTAGCACCATGGATTTTAACACCTGCTAAAAGCAGGTGTTAAAAGCTCCATGGCGCTAAGGGACCTCGTACTCAGGCGGTAAGGGTCGGCGCTGTTTACGCTGCCGTAAACCCCTTACCGCCTGGGTCGTAATGAGGCCCTGAGACTCCCTCGAATACACTGACTGAACAGTTTCGCACACTTTCGCACAGCTCCCACTCGCTTCTATAATTACCTTATCTGTTCAGCATGAGTTTTCTCCGGCTATTCTCTTTCTGAATTTGGCTCCCTTGAAAATCAACCCCAGTGAGAACAAGCGTCTGCCGTTCTCAAACCGGGGTTATTGCCTGGAACTCTCAGCTTTTGCAGCAGGAATCCCAAGCCAGGAAACAGATCCTTCTCCCAGCTCTGCAAGATCTCGATTGTCCTCCCCCTCCCCTCAAGCTTCTCCAGCAAAGTTCTAATCACAGCCTCTAGCATGATACTTGCTATGACGCTGCTCCAATCAGAATCAATCATGTCATCTCCTCCCTCACTACACAATGGCTCCCTTCTACAGTGGCAATTGTAACAAACTGATTTCCTGTTCTTTCAAGCTCTTTGCTTCCTGTAGTTAAGTGGACAGAGCAGCAGAGAAAAGAAAATGAATGTGCGTTTAAAAGTTCACTTTCAGAGTAGGCCTAATTCTGTAGTGGAGACACATTTTTATTAGTGGGTTATGTTAAATTAAGTTTTATTAGTCAGGTTAGTTATTAATAAAGTTAGTTATTAATTTTCAAATGTGTCTCTTGCAACATAGGCATTTCAGGTGAAAAATAGTGTGCATTTTGAATGTGCACATGTGTGCTTTCAACTGTAAAAATAGATTTGCATCTTATATGTAAAAATCGTTTTTGACTGAATAGCCTGTCTTTACTCATATGTCCATGTTACTCTGGCAACACATATAGCAATGCACCACACCCATTTAGTGGTGCTGCATAAAAAAATGCTACCTGTGCAGTAGTGCTGTACTCTGTGCTGTAACACGCCAAATATCCTTACAGGACTTACAGGAATCACCAGGTTTGAACTAAACAACTAGCTCACCACAATGGATGACTTAGAACCGCAAAATCTTTGAGCATTGGACCATCAGCTGGAGCAGTGTATAATTTGTTGACATGAATGAACTTGCAATTACCAAAATCTTGAATCAACTCGACCTTTGAACCGATCCTTGTGAGCCATCTGAAATGCATCACTCGAATGCCACCTTCCGACCGCACCACCCACTTGCTTTGTACCCGCTCTATGCCTGCTCACTACTTGAACCAGTATGACTCTTTGCCCAGAAGCCTGGTTCAACCCACATCTGCAGAACCTCAAAGCCTGGTTCAACATTGTTAAACCACCTAACATTGTAGTCAGGCAATTTTAAGTGTAAGTGACCCTGTACCCCTGGTCTAAGATGTGGGCTACTAGAGACTGGTTATGTCCCTTTTGCACATTTGTCCCAGCAATACAGAACATTTTAAATAACATTGTTGAATTTCTTGTCTGTTTTCCTCCCCGACAAAATATCTAGAGTATTTGTACATTTCTGTTCTGCATCTTCTGTCCTCTTTTAAAGGGGTGGGGCTTTCATAGCGTGTTTAATTATCAGTTGTGTCGTTCATTTCTTTAATTCAAGCATATATTTTTATAAAGACTTGCTAAGACATTCTTTTTTTTTTACTGTTGCAGTATTGCTGTTTGGGTTGCTATTGTCTCACATTTACAACCCTTCTGAGACTACAGTCTTCCCTCGGCCCACGTGATCACAAAAATGCGAAGGAGATAAACCTCTTAACTGTGTCTGTTTAGGTCTATCACTGGGATCACTGCTGGCGAGTAGAAGTGTGGGGGCTATGTATGCAGCTTCATCACTACTCATCCTTGTACTCCTGCAGAGCTGAAGTCATTTCATCACAACACACAATTACTTTTAAGAAATCACTGTCTTTTGTGGGCCATGCCTTTGTGGGAGTATTTTGTGTTTGAGGAGCCCATATTAATTCATGGACCTAAATTGGGCATTTCAGGTTTTGATGTCTGCACCTGGATGTGTGACTCCCCATTTTGTTTGGCGCATAACAGTCTCTTGTCTTTTGGTTCTGCAATAATGTATTCCTGAATGCACTTGGAAGCTTGGAATAGAGGGTCCCCCTATATATGTAGGACTGTGGTCACTGCGACAGTCCTCATGCAAGTGTGTTGATTACTTTGTGCTTGAGCCATGGGTTTTTCATGTTGTTTTTTTTGTGTTGCAGTCCTTACAATAATGCAAATAATCATGTTGCAGCCCCATTGACAATATATTGAGTTTTGTCAAGGCCCTTTCGCTTATGTATTCATTGAGGATTGAGGGTGAGTCTATCAAAAGTGCTCTGTACTGTGCTGAGATTTAAATTTGCTCAGTGTTTGCATTTTTAACTTAATTTGTTTAGCAGTACCTTACAAATGTTTCTGAGATTTGGAAAAGATACTTTTAATATTTATGTAGTTGTACGCACATTTTTGTATGGCATTCTTTCATTGTACCATAAGACTTTTCCCATATAAACTGCTGTGCAACATGGGACCAATGTGTTTCGACAAATATCATGTGTCCAGGACAAGCTAACATCTTCAACAAAACTGATTTCTTTTTAGAAGCATTAATGTTGTGGTTGTCATTGGTCAACCAAGCATTGATTGACAAAGGCCTTTTACTGAATTGGTATGAGACATTGCTGTGGAAGAATTTAGTTGGAGGAGATATTCAAAGCAGTTTATTTCTAAAAATGAATGGAACATAACTATCAGTTGGGCACTGGTAGAAGGTTGACAGGGCTGAATCATGATGAACTCAAAATGTCATCACAGAAAACATTGACATACAAGGGTAACATATGGCAAGTCGTCTATTTATTTATTAGAAAGGACATAGTCCAACCTTTGAGGGAGGAAAAATACCTATCTCAACCAGAGCTGAAGCATGGTATCAAGGTCCAAGTTATCAAACAATGACAATAGGACATTGGGAAACATGACCCAATAACCATGAGTATCCATCTCTCTTCTTCTATAATTCATAATGATATCAGCAATTGGCACAACCACATTAAAATTCATCTTGATCATCATGGTGTCCCATGGTCTCAGGGCTATCTTGGTGCCTGTCATGATAGGGTTTGTGGTTAATGTGGTTGGTGCTGACATTGTTGTTCTTGGTGTTGCCGACATAGCTAAGTAATTCTTGACTGTGTATCGGGTAATTGTGTTTTTGTATGAAGCTGGTGTCTCAACTTTGCAGTGAGATGGCAGGCCTACAACTTAGTGTGACTAGCCACAAATACTCACAATTTTGCATGCCTTGTAGGTTTCATTGTTGGGTGTTCCTCAAAATAGCATGGTGTCTATACACTTCTATACACTTCTTTCCCATCATTAGTTTATCTAGCAGTATAGGGACGGTTAGCAGAAAGGTTTGTGACAAGCCTTCACCACCTCTCCATGTGTGTCGTTAGTCTCCTCATTGATTAGTCTAAACTATTATGGTCTTAGAAGTCTGAGCCTGCTTAAATATGTCAGCATGTTTTCCAAGAGCTATTCCTCACTATATCTGAAGACTTACAATGTGGCAAGGGTGTAAAAGACATAGTTTTTTTTTATGTGTACTGGTTATTAATGATAATGATGTGTTACTTATACAGCACTTTCACCAAAGCGCTTTACAGAGATATCACACAAATGAAGTTGGTACTCACTTATCGACCTCAGAAGGATGAAAGGCTGAGTTGGCCTTGCCACGATTCAAATTTACGACCTTCAGATCACACACAAATTGCAGCAGTATGTGATGAACCTGCTGAGCTATCTTACCGGATTATAAAATAAAATGCTGTGGGAAATTCCACCTGTTCCCTGCTATATCAGTATCCTGATCTGAAGTGCCTGTTTCCCAATGGCAAAGAGCTGGTCCTGGGGTCACAGGTCTTTCTTCACAGTTTCAGTCACTGAAAAGTCTCTGCAGCACAGGGGCTGCATTTAACACATGCATCCCTGTACACAAAACCATATAACTATGAGAGTTGCTATCCTGGTGGCATTTGTACATTTTAAATATAAGCCATACATAAAGGTATGGCGGCTAGTCTCTCTCTCAGCTGAGGAAGAGTTATGTGTATACTGGTCAGACAGCCTAGCCTTGCCAAGTGACAGGGCAGGACACTCAATGTCCATACCTCTCTTTTTGTTCCTTTGTGAGGGTGGGTAACACCCTCTCCATTGAGCCAGGCTCCTAGAGCTGGCCTGGGAAACAGGAATCAAAGGGCACACCCATCTAAAAATGGCTTGTCTCACACCAGGGTGCTGCATACCAAAAGGGTTGTTGATGCTATTGGCAAGTAAAGAGGGACAGTAAGGAAAGAGGGTGGTAAGGAAATAGGGAGTTAGTGTAGACTCAGGGAGCTCAGATCAGCAGGAGGAAGATTACACCATCTTCTATATTTCTCTCTTTCTTTCCGTCCCTTCTACTTCATTTAACACAAAGCACTTTGGATATTATGTTAGCAGGAAAAGTCCACTTGTTCCAAAGACAAGGTTTGGACTCCCGGAGCATGAATGCTTTAGTCCAATCTCCTTTGGGCTTTTATTTTGCTTTTAAATTAAGGTGTCTCACACTCCTTCACTGATTCATCAAGATACTTCAGCTGTCGTTTGGGTGAGCAGTCCTTTCCAAATTCCTCCTTTTGTCAGGTGAAGACATGTAGTCCAAGGCAGAGGCAAGCTCTGCTTCCTAACCATTCCCAGGGCACATTGGGGTTTACCTGCTATTGGAGAAAGACCTGCCCCTTTGTCAACCACATTGGTACCCAGAACCTCTCTGTGCTGCATGTCTCCTGAAAGTAAGTGCCAGACTCCCTGTGTCTGGGAGCTCAGGAACAATGACCTATCTTGCCCCTGAGACCCTAGAATGGGACTCACATCACCTGAGAATGTAGACAGTCAGGATTGCTTTATTTTCATCACTGAACCAGTGTGAACCACGACGTGAGCTTGTTCAACCCCATTCAAACCAACAGGATGCTCCAGGAACTGCATTTGGCAATCAATCAATCATAGAAATGTTATTCCGACAGCGGGGCAGACAAGTCAGCATAAACAACAATATACAAATACAACACAGATTGCAATTTTTCAATTCCTAAAAATACAAAGTGTTAAAACCCATCACAATCAAGCTATGAATATAACTATAAGACACATAAAACAACAATATACAAATAGGCTATATATCTTCTGCAAACACTCTGCTTTCATTGTAAAAATGATATAAGTACTTTCCTTAAGCAATAGATTTCAAGTATACAGATCATTTCAGCCATGCTGTAAAAACATATATATATATATATATATATATATATATATATATATATATATATATATATATATATATATATATTCTATTATTTATTTCGGTTGTTTAAATTAAATGACCCTTTCAAAACACATTTTTACATAATACAATAAGATTCCAAATCACATCAGGAAAAGACAATACAGACTAAAATTATTACAAGAAAATGACTCAAAACAATACATGAAACTAAATTGAAAACAAGAACATAGGCATTTATATTAAACAACAAAATAGGAATAAAACAAGATTAGAGGACAACAAACTACTCACAGGAAGCACTGACATCTACTTTTTTAGCAGAATGACTAATCTGGGAACAATAATGAACTTAAAAATTGCATGGTAACTATTCTTAATGAATTTTTGCTTGTTGCAAATACTTCATGCAATAGTTCATTGCCTGAGTGTACCATATAATTTGTTTGCGTTAATTTACAGAATACAATTTTCCTTTGTTTTGTTAAAGCAACACACACAATTAAAAGATGTTTTAAAGTCTCTTCCATTCCTTTGAATAACTTCATTGAATGGATCAATGGATTAAACCCTTTCCTCAAATTCACACATGAGGCAAGTAAAACAGGAGCCACGTTCCTCGATTTAAAAATTACGAGGACAGGCCAAACATTTGAGACTACAGTTTTCCAAAAACCGACTGATAGAAACTCTTTACTGGACTATACCAGTTTTCACCAAAGGTCATTAAAAGAAAATCTACCGTTTGGCCAGTTTCTTCGGTTCAGGAGGAACTGCACCACACGAATTGAATATGACCAACAAGCGGAAAGACTTTCCAATAACTTAAAGGAGAGAAACTATCCACACAGAATAATCAAACAAGCCAAAAAGAGGGCGAGAAATATACCAATAGAAATAACCCTCAACCAACATGGCAAAAGAAAGAGAGATGACAACAGTCTCCAGTTATTAATCCCTTGAAAAAAGAGATCCGGAAAGCCTGGCATTTGTTGAACATTGAAGATAACCAACTAGCTGAACCACTTTTCGCTATAAAAAGGAGAAAAAATCTAAGGGACTCTTTGGTTCATACTTACAAAGAAATAACTCCTCCCATCGATACAACAACACTTTGGAATACACCCAGACCTCTGGGGCATACACCATGCGGTAATTGTTCAGTATGTAAATTTACTCGACGGACTACAGCTATAGATGTAGGCTGGAAATACCCCTGGGAACAGAGAAATCTCACAAATTGCATTTTCCAGCAATGTAGTGTATCTTATCCAGTATCCTTGTAACAAAAAATACATTGGAATGACGACAAGAGCAATAAAGATACGTATTTGGGAACATAGATCTAACATTAGGACTAAAAAAAGAACTGCCCCACTTGTGGAACATTACATTGAAATGGCACATACTGAAAATGACTTAATTTGGACCAAATTGGAAAAGGTCAAAATACCCAAGAGAGGTGGGAATCTATCAGCTCTACTTTTGAGAAGGGAACAACAATGGATTTATAGGACACAGAGTCATCTGACATGCCTAAATGAAGACATTTGCTGGCAAGCTCTGGCAGTATTATGAATGAATAGTTGAGAACACTTCCCAATGTAGAAGAAATCCACATTAGATGGGATTGTATTTTCCTAATTCTTGTTTTGAAAACGTTCACATCTCCATCCCATGATTGGCTGGTGGTTATTATAATAGAAAATATTATAATACTAGCCCACATTCCCTAGTTAAACATGGGATATATTGTGAGACAGCAGCATGTGGCACTGTCCTGTACGGGCACATGGCCACACAAGTGTATGTATAATACTACACTTCAAATACCATAACGGGATAATCTCTCAGGGACTAAGACATGGCCCACATTCCAACCTGGTATATGTGCCGAACCATGAGATAAATATATGCACTAAAAAAGAAAACAAAGAAACCTGCATTCCACACTGTGTGTGGTGAATGCTCATAAAACTACAATTCCCAGCACACACACGGGTAGTCCGCACGCAGATCTTGGATCTTGCGAGCATTAAGTGACTGCTTTTGATAAATATCAACCTCTAAATATACTTTATTAAACTATCTAGAAGCCGGGACTAACCATAATTTACTTTTCAAGCCGGATTGAAATTGTAGTCCGTACGTGAACTAGAAATGATCACGTGAGCGCGACGTAATTAAAAAAATGGAGAACAACCTAAGATGGCGCTATATCCAGATCGCGGCATGAGAGGCAACTGAAAAAGGAATCAAGATAAGCGCATTTATGTGCTGCGTTCAAATTTGAACATATCCCCATGTAAGAATAGAGACACAACCACAGGATCAATTCTGATGCTAAGGGAAATACTGAGGAGTTATACTAGAACTATAAATATGAAATTGAAACCTGAGCCGGGCTGTTTTTTGCGTATGCACTTACCCGTGCGATTTATGTACGAGATTAAGGCGGACACGGCACATGAGAGAGGCCAGTGTAGTGCCCTATTGAGTAGCAGAATTATATTACTCTGATCATAATAACAACATATACCACCATCTAAGGATCATTGTTTCTGTCACAGAATATTACCCGGAGGAGTAAAGAAGGGATTGAGGACCTTCCACCGTCCATACTAAGCAGTGAAGACAGGTGAATAGATAGACTGGCTATATATAGCCTCTATTTTTGAAAAACGATATTTGGAATGGGTTTCTAGCATCTATTTCCCGTCTATTTACAGATCTCTGCTAAGAAGACGTGCACTGGAGCTTTCCATACTCCTAGCACCTAGCAGGCACGACTAAGAGATTTGACATATAGAGGTAAGTAGAGCTTTACCCCTCAAGAAGGCGGAATTATCACTAATTCTGTCATACAAATTTTAGAAGCACTTTGAGATTGATGATAGTTCCTTTGTCTCTCTTGTCTTTTTATCCTTTAGAATTCAGGAATTGATCCAACAAGCCCTTTTTGGACACCTGAAGATATCCTCTTAAAACTTCATAGAATGGAAGACCAGTGAATGAATACTATATTTTTAAGTATTTTGTCCTGAAGAAAGTGGCCACTTATGAATCCCGCTGAAACTGGTTGACTGTTGTCAAAGTAGTACTGGCTGATATCCCAGGCTTCGATACCCTCATACATTAAGAAAAGGGCTTGTTACAAGAAATGTATTCAGTTATCATCACTCATTTTCCCTGTAACACTGGATAGTGGAGAGAAAATGGCCTTAGCCTTTTATACTACTCTATTGACCAGTGGTCATAGATTTGTGTTTTTTGATTTTAGTGATAAGACACATGGTTTGGAGGCGGAAATATTAAAAACAGCTACCGACCCCTCTCCTGTGTGCACTTACTTTTAGACAGAGGAAAGTAATTTAGAGAGGATAGGGCCAGGATCTCGACATCCCCTTGTAGTCGGCACACCAGCACTAACTAGGGCCGGTAACTTTTTGACACAAGATTCTTTACATATAGGGCTAAACAAATTTTTTTGCTAGGGACCCAGCATCAGGAATAATCTTTTTAATAAATTAGCCTTCTGTCATTTATGTGTTAATAGACCAAATGAAGCACCAACCAATTTTCAATCCACTCGTCATGGGGGATTCCCACCAGTGTAAGATCTTGTGAGGATACAGCTTTTAACGTATGTACTTGGTGGATTTGTTCCAGTGCATTCATTCTATTTAGATAAGATTCTTATCTTTCTAGAAGATGAGCGATGGGCATAATGATATGGTCATTTATGTTCAATTGTGCGTTTGAGGCATTTGAGGACAGTATATCATCATCGTTCACATTCTCTCTATCTTTGTTATTCAGCAGGTGAGCCATGGGCCTACCCTTTACCTTTTTATCTTTTCCGGGGTGGCTACCACTTTCTGAAATCAGACGTCTTGAGACCCTGTGTTATCTTTCCTTCTATGTTTACCTTACTGTTGTTTTTATGGTTCTGGGCTTCTGCCTTCTTATCTCTAGACTTATTGGGCGCTGAATTTTTCTTTTTGATAATTTCAAAACCCATCTCAGTCTCCACACATATCATATCCGGTGATGAAGGGACTTCAAGGGGTTGAGACACCAGAGTGGCGTTCCCCTTCTGTTTTTTAAAAGCTATTTCTTTGTTCTTGTTCACTAAATTCTTTCTTTTCTGAGCTCTTTTCCTGTTTGGAGGGGTGAGTCTATGATTTATATCCGAGGAGCCACCCTCTTGGCTAATATTTATGATCACTTCTGCTTCGTGCATCCTAGGGTTCATATTTTTATCTAAGCTTCCCTTATTTAGAGCTTCAATTGCCATTTGCTCTCCTCAGGTCGGTTGAGCACGTTCCACTTCCTCATTCCTATTTTCAGGCTCTCTTTCATCATTGTGGTTATACAAACTGTTATTATATTTCCACCCCACCAGGGAGTCATGTGAAGCTAGAACCATGTCTACCAAACTCACTAGGCTGTGTTTGATCATTTGTTGTTCAGTTCATATACGACTACAGATAGCAAACAGGGCTTTCAGAATCATAAGTGACTCCGGCTCCCCGCACATTTCTAAGTCCAAATCTCCTATATCAGTATAGTTAGTCTGGTGTGAAGGGGAAGACGAATAAGCATTAGCTGCAATTTGCGTTAGATTTGGTGATTTAAATAGATTAGTGGCTGAGATGGAAATTCTATTTGTTTGTGAATCTGAGTTTATTACTTGGTCATCAGCCTTGGCCATCACCTTTCCCCCAGAGGCTGCATGTAGATTTAACACCAATCTAATATTGAATTATTATCAATGGGATTGGCCGTCGATAAATCAAGAGGAGGGTGATTTCCACTTTGGGCAGCACCTTCTGGGTTGGCGACCGTGGCATTCCCACAGTCTTTTAAACTTGTTGGGTAAATGTCTTTAGGATTTAGGAACGCCGTAATTGTACCACTGTCATCATTTTCAATGTTTTTCTCCACACAGATGGCATCTATTATGCCAGCCGCATTAGCACCTGCAGGGTTATTTCCTTTCCTTTGGAAATCACTTTGGCTGGAGTGAGTGCACAATCACACATCAGCCTCTCTTTGCTGTGCAGTTGATAGCAGCGATTTATCGCTGGCATGCTGATTTCGTGCAATCCTAAAACATTGAACAGGCTCCTCAATTTTCTGGAGACTGCTAGCGGCACAGTACTGGCATAAAAGATACTCGTTTCAGCAGGCGCTGCTAAATAAAATCTAGCCAATGGTAGCGAGCACGCATCCCCAATCTTGGAAAATATAATGGCCGCACAACATATAAACCTCGTAGCAGACAGCACTTTGAAGAGTTCGACCAACACTTCTTTATAAATAAAATGTCTCTGAGATTTGCCTATTACCGATCAGCTATAACAACGTGCAAGCAGTTTCATTCTGTCTTTAGAAATGCTTTTTCCTGTAAAGCAGTTTGTATCCCCCACAACCCAAACAGCCAAACAGTACTCACCAGGTACTCCACAGGTGCACGTGCAGCACTGTTTTGTGGTCACGGGTGAAATAGGGTGCATGGCCATGGTCCGTGAAAAGAATAAGTTGCTTTAAAATGTCCCTTTAATGTCCAAAAGCGTTTGTTTTCAGTCTTGCAGCTTATTTCCAGTCTCTCCCAGACTCCACAGCCAAACAGTACTCGCCATGTACTCCACATGTGCGTGCTGGCTTGTCCACAAATCCACACCGGTGAATACACTGCTACCAAATTTTGCATGGATTCTTCATATGTCTGGGGCAAGATTGCAGTCTCTGTTTGGATGCAAAAATTCACTCTGTAGACACCCTCATCTACTGATGTTCACCCCGATTCACTACAGTAGGCACTAGAAGGAGGCAACATTTGGAAAAGTGTCTGAAGCAAAATGTTCGATGTGTTGGTTATTCCTTTGAAATATATTACTACTGTATACAGTTCAAAAGTGTTTATTAAAGCATTTTTAAAGGGAATAAAATCATTTTTTTATCACGCCACTCTAAATATGAGAAATGGGAAATGGCAAGGTTACCATTTACTTAAGTTAATTCACGAGAAGAGAGCACAATCAATCATTCTTTCTTGGACATGTTCTCAAATGTGCTGAAGCCATTAAGTGACTGACACATGCCGCACAAAAAATGAAAATCACATGATAAAGAGCCATCTGATACAAAGCGAAAATAAATATCAAGAGCTTCTGGAACAGAACAACAAACAGCAGCACAGCTTTCCGACCAGAGGACAATAGCAACTTTCTCCAGGGCACATGAGACACCACTTGATCTGGACATGGACAATGCTGGGCATCCCAGCTAGTACTCTATGAAATCTGGAAGCCATTGGGCAATTAGTATACTAAAGGCTTTTGAGGACAGGATTGGATGAACAATGGAGTGGCTTCTGAAATAATGAGAATAATGGACATTTGATATGGGGAAACGGAGGGAAAGGAAGGGGCAGAGGGTGGAGATCCATGAGCTACTACACAAAGCCTCCAGGGATCAGCTACCAACAAAATAAGATCATCAAAGGCATTGAAGAGGACTACGTTCATTGTTATAGTTAAATGCTTTTTGTGATACAGGATGCATTACAGACAATGGCCATGTGCACATGATTAACAATTCAGATCACAAAATAGAGAGGGTGATAGACAACGAGTTGCATATATTGATACAACTGAAAATGTAAGACCCTAAACTATGGTAAAGTGGTCTGCATGGTGGAGCTGTTGTGCCTTAGGGAGGGAAAAATTTGAATTCAAATGCCATCATAATCCAGACCTTTGAAGGTCACCAATCAAAAAGAAATAACACATGAGAGTATTCAACATGCTGTGAACTCATAACAGGTACTGCCAGGGTGTGAATGCTCTATATACAACTCCATTAAAAGTGACAAAGAACAATCACATTTTGCATGAAATCTCACAGGCATAGCTTCATTCAAGAATCCCGTCTAGCCATGTCAGATTCAAAAAGAATCAAGAGGGTCTTCATAGGTAAAGTTGACTGCATTACCAACATAAGGAGAATGAATTAGGTGGTACCTGTTTCTTGAAAAATCTTTAGTCTGCACAGTGCCTAATAATGTAAGATACCCACGTGTATAGAATTACACCAGCAAAAACACAATACAGAAATAATGACAATAGTGTGGTCAACATTTCCCAGACAATAACAAAAAATACTTACTCTATTACATGAACTAGAAACTAGTAGAAAGGTGACACACATGTTTGATCTAGGCAGAGATTGGAATGTGGCTGGAGTCATGAGTTAACAGATGCGGAAGATCTACTCTGAAACTGCTGAGGAACAGGGACATAATACAAAGAGTCCTAAAGGGCCAGAGCCTAGTTAATACATCGAATATAGCACAGACAAAACAAAGATATTATAAGTTTGTGTTAGTTATAGTGCAGTCTCAAGAACAAATGAAGATAAGTTCAATCTTCTAGTCGAAGAAATCAAAAATCATGGACCGGCAATCATGGAAATGAAGCTTTCAGGAAAAAGGTTTAAGAGGAAGCACTGAGTGAGAGATTGAGTGTGTCACTGAGTGTGTCCGTCAGTCAGTGAGTGAGTTGTTGTGTTTATATATTATAAGAACATACCAAATTGGCTTTATGCACTGGACGTATCTTTTGAAGCAATGTATTGATAGTGTACCTCACTGAAAAAAGAACAGGCAAGCAACCAAAGGCAATGGGGTAAAACAAAGAGATTGAGGCGCGCCTTGATGCAGGCCTTGAGACATATTGAAGTTCTAATGAAAGTGAGTTGATTGCCCCAAAAGCGAAACGTGCTCCACCCTTCCTGATCCTGTCTGATTCTGAGGAATGCATTGTTGGAGGATATAAGCTGACTGACTAGAATGTATTAATGTTTTTTTTTTTCTGGAAGATAAGCAGGAGTGCAATTTGTTACAAATATAAAATAATGAAGATGTCTTCTGCTCTCCGAGAGACAATTGAAATCTCTGAGCCCGTGGACATTCTGGTGGGGTCATTATAGTCCTCCTATAGCCTGGCTACCAGCTAGATTATTAGTACATCGAACATACACTTATAAGAATCCAAGCAGGTATTAAATGCTGCTCCTACCACTGCTGATCAATTTGCTATTGAAATAAAGGGAAGTCATGTAGTAATGTCTGCATGGTGAAGCAACATGTCTTCACAATATTTTTTATCCTTGCATTGAAATGATGTCTCTTTTCCAGGAATACATCGACAAATTTGACAATGTCTTGTATGGACATACGTTCACTAAACATCAGTGGAATCTTAAGGTGATGTGTCTCACATGATGGGATTTTGTAATGAAGATTATGTCCTCTGCCTTCAATTTGTTTAGTTAATGTCAGCTCTCTCTAATAAGTTCATGGACATTATGTAGCAAGTGGTCAAATCCTCACATATATCTCTAACATAGAGCTCTGTATTGTGAAAGCTGGAGGAAGTTTACTTTATGACAGAGGACATACATAAGCCTTGGATGGTGCAGAACAGTAACCATCATTGTTGCAGTGACATTGAAACCAAAGGCATGTTAAGGGGTGGTGATGCGGTCTAAATGCGTATTGGATGGCAAGTGCATGAGTGCCCATACAGCTGTGCAAGGATGAAGTAAGACAAAGTTCAATTCCCAGGTATGCCTGTATTTACGCCCATTATGGGATCAAGAAGGCAGGTTTACCTGCCTGAGAACTTCAATAGTGAACATGTGACTGCCGAGTGTGCAGTTTTGGTACAATTAGGTGTGATGATAAGCTCCTGGAGAGGAGGTGGTCTGTGTCACGTGGGTGTGCCGAGCAGTATTACATCGATTACATATTGTCGTATAAAATCATGCCCCCAGGATGTGCTGTTTGGAAGTCTATTTTTAATGTAACCAACTGAATGGTTTATACTGACCTGTATAATAATTCCGAAGTTTCTCTGCTCAGGTGCCTCAATTTTGTAATATGGATATCATTCCATTTTCCTGATCCCCTTCTGCACAGTTGTATAGAATAAAATCTCTTTTTGTCTCTACTGCCTGTCCCCCTATTGGATTATTTGGTGTTGAGCTGTGGGCCTTGTTAGGGAGAATTCTCAAGAATGGCTAATTTCCCTTACCTACAGAGTCCCTGAGCAGCTTTGCTGGATTTCTAGTTTTTTTTTTGTTCAACTGGTAGGAGTGTGACCCTTTTACATGTGATTTGCTGTGTGTGGGTAACATGTTTGTGTTCATAGACTGTGGAGCCTCACCTACACCACAGGCATCATCTGTTTACTGTGTGTTACACAGCACCTTCAGTGCAGTGACACAGGGTTGTCTTTTAGACTTCCCAACTGAGATTCCATTTTCTGGGACTGACTACTGTCTCCCAGAACATGTAAAGTTACCATTAACTTTATTAGTCTTTTAAAATCACAGACCTAGTACAAACCATCTTACATGGAGTACTGGAAAGGGTTAATGCTTATCCCTTTTTGTCTGTTTCTCTTGGGGCATTGTGTTGTTCCCTTTTCAATAAGACCTGGCTGGTGGCAGTGGTAACTACCCTATTTTTTCTACCGCGGTTATCTTAAATCACCCTGGTATTGTTTCAGGCTATCTTGGTAGCCTTGAACTTAAACCAGCTTGACCATATTGTTTTTAATATTGTTCCGGCTAGGTTAAGTCACCATTTCTTTTTGGAAAAGTCTTTCTCGTGTTCGTCTCTATGTGCCAAACCAGGTTTGGTTCCTTAGTTCACTGTCTTTTCACGGGCTTCTACGCAGAAGCCCTCCTTAGGCGCCTGAAAGTCTGGGTTGGCAAATGTGAGGGAGGTGTTTTAGGACCCCTGCCATGGATTCCCTTGGTAACCCAAGTTGCACTCCTTTTTGATTGGCTCGGTGACTGCAGCCAGCAGGACAGCCACCCTGCTGTGTGATTTATAGCCAGGCTGTGTGAATGGGGGAAAACTGCATAAAAAGCAGGTCTCTGGGTCTGAAAAGGCACAGTCGCCACCGGAATGAGAGAACCGAAGAGGAGCTGACAGAAGAGGACCCCTACAACGACTAAACCACCCGGTGAAGCCATGCTGCATGTCCGAATCTTCAGACTCCAATGACAGAGAGGATCCTCCAGGGATCTTCTTCCCTTGAGTTGGTGGGACCAACCAGTTCACCCAAACTTCAAGCCAGGTCTCCCTCCTCTGGTCGAATTTGCTGTACAGAGCTACAGTGAACCAGATAGCCAGTAAGGTTGGACCCTGCTTGGGTTTTAAGGTGCACACCTTTTATTTGTTGCTTTGCTCTGCTGCTGGTTTCTTCCCTGGGCAGTGCAGGACCCTCCAGTCTTCCTACTTCATGTCAGTCTGACAGTCGCTTCAGGAACCGTGAGCCTGCAGGATCTGCCAGGAACGTCCGCCTCAGCTACAGCTTCTTCTCCATTTAAGGTACTGTTCAACATCCGGTTGTTCGTTTCGTTCAGCTGCAGTGAAGATGTGTGAAACGTTTCGCCAATCCGAGGGCTTGTCCTTCTCCATTCTTAAGCTAACTTTTCTGCCGACCAACTTCGTTCTGAACTCTTGGCAAAGACTTAACCGCAAACTACCCTGAACTGTGTGATCTTAAGCAAAAGACTTGTGTCCTATTGACTTTGGCCCTAAGCTTTTTTTAATTTACTTTCCTCACTATAGTTCCCTTTTCTAGATTGCCCTGCTTACTCACTTGTTGGTGTTATTCAATTTCTGCCTAACTTTGTTTTTCCCTCCCTTTTAAATTACTGGAGTGCCATTATGCTCATACTTCATTTTTGAGCCTAACTTGTCCAGAATCTATTGGGATTGGTGTGGCGTATTAAGAGTGTGATTTTTCAACTGTTTTACTTTAGTGAAATGTTTTACAAATGATGTGTAAATAAATGTATATTCTTTTACTCATAAACCTTGAGTTAGTGTTTGTTTGAATCATCGTAATTGCTGTCCTTTGTCTAACTATTGATACTGCTCACTTGCTCTTGAGATAAGTCTGGCTGCTCAGCCATTGCTACCACTTTACTGTACCAAAGTTGAATTTGTGCTGCCACTTGTAGTTCTAATTGTGTGTAGTGTTCCCAAAGGGTACTGCATATAATTCTGCCTAACAGGCCTGTCCGATATGGTCAAGGTGCTAATATAAATCAATCCCATGTTGTTCACTAAATTACTTAAGGGAAACAATACACACATTATATAAAGATGAAGAAATTGAACAACGACAGAGCATTTCCACATAGTAAAGGTGAAAAATGAGATGTATAATCTTCCAGGTTCCATCCACCTTTCTCTCTCTGCCAGGAATGGTTAAGGCCATTTAAGTATTGTACTCCCAATCCTACCAGCAGAAGATAATGCAACAGCAGGAGTTTGTGTTACAAAGTATCAAATGCTGAAGGGAGGTGCAGCGTCTCCATTACATTTTTCTGTATCCTGTCTGCATTCCTGGGTCTTACAACTACCAATTTAAGGGTTGCAGCTTGAAGGTCAACTGTAGGAGGTTTCAGATCGTTTAACAATCACAATGTTTTATTTTTAATAAACAGCATACATAGGGCCTTCTGACTGCTCAGGCAGCTGCTACAGGGCTATATTCTCAGAAGGGAAACTACATACTAGGGGGTCGATTCATGGAATTAATGTGCCCCGAAAATTCCCACGCAGAGGTGCCAAAACGTGCGATTTGCAGTAAAAGTGAGAAAATCGCAGTGCAAGTGCGAAAATCGCAGGGAAACCAGCGCACATCGATTCGTGGAAGTCTGTGCGCGAGAAAAGCATTGGATGTGCGCTGAAAATGTGCGCCGCACGCCGGTGCACAGGTCATCCAACAGCATGCGCCACGGCCACTGCGAAATCGCGCATAGCGCGGCGCACATCACAAAAGTAGGCGGAACACGGGGCGTAACACTCGAAATGGGGAACAACGCGTGAAAATATGGGCGTCACGGGGGAAGTACAGGAGGCAAGTGCGCGGAACTCCCACACGCTCGCCTACAACCCGTATTCATGGAATCGAATAGGGCAAACCAGCGCACGGTCAAAGACGCGCACAGGGCCAAACAAGTATGCCACAAGAAAGCAGGCGGTAGCGTCCCTGCGCCTGAAAAAAATGTGCGCCAAAATGTGCGATAACAAAAAGCACCCATATACAGCCATGATGAATGGTCCTTACAGTGGCCCTCTAGGACAAATGAGGTGCAAAGGGGTACCGACAAAAACGGACACCCGCTGTATGAAAAATAGCATGTGCGTGTGTTCCTGGGTGCACGGGAAGTTCCACACGTGATTGGCCTGGGTACGTGTACTTCGGGGTGCGCGGGAAGTTCCACACGCGATTGGCCTGGGTACGTGTACTTCGGGATGCGCGGGAAGTTCCACACGCGATTGGCCTGGGTACGTGTACTTCGGGGTGCGCGGGAAGTCCCACACGCGATTATCCTGGGTACGTGTACTACGGGGTGCGCGGGAAGTCCCACACGCGATTAGCCTGGGTACGTGTACTACGGGGTGCGCAGGAAGTTCCACACGCGATTAGCCTGGATACGTGTGTTTCGGGGTGCACGGGAAGTTCCACACGCGATTGGCCTGGGTACGTGTACTTCGGGGTGCGCGGGAAGTTCCACACGCGATTGGCCTGGGTACGTGTACTTCGGGATGCGCGGGAAGTTCCACACACGATTGGCCTGGGTACGTGTACTTCAGGGTGCGCGGGAAGTTCCACACGCGCTTAGCCTGGGTACGTGTACTACGGGGTGCGCGGGAAGTTCCACACGCGATTGGCATGGGTACGTGTATTCCGAGGTGCGCGGGGAATGCTACACGTGATTTGGCCGTGTGCGTCCTCCCAGGTGTTCCCTCTACACCCTCCACGGCCCCTACAGGCAGACCACACCACAGGGGACTACCCTGCACCCCTGCTCATGTCCCACAGGCAACCCATCCACCATGGCCATGCCCCCCAGCCAACCCACATGTCACCTTGCCCTACTGTTCACAAACACATGTCTCCCAGCAGCCCCACCCCCCAGCATCCAGGGGCACCCTCCACCAGGCCCCCACTCATGTCTCCCACCACCCCCACCCCCCAGCATCCAGGGGCACCCTCCACCAGGCCCCCACTCATGTCTCCCACCACCCCCACCCCCCAGCATCCAGGGGCACCCTCCACCAGGCCCCCACTCATGTCTATCACCCCCCCCACCCCCCAGCCACCAGGGGCACCCTCCACCAGGCCCCCACTCATGTCCCACTGCACCCCCACCCCCCAGCAGTGCAGGGGCAGCCTCCACCAGGCCCCCACTCATGTCCCCCTGCACCCCCACCCCCCCAGCATCCAGGGGCACCCTCCACCAGGCCCCCACTCGTGTCTACCATCACCCCCACCACCCAGCAGTGCAGGGGCAGCCTCCACCAGGCCCCTACTCATGTCTACCACCACCCCCACCCCTCAGCCACCAGGGGCACCCTCCACCAGCCCCCCACTCATGTCTACCATCACCCCCACCCCCCAGCAGTGCAGGGGCAGTCTCCACCAGGCCCCCACTCATGTCTCCCACCACCCCCACCCCCCAGCCACCACGGGCACCCTCCACCAGGCCCCCACTCATGTCTACCACCACCCCCACCCCGCAGCATCCAGGGGCACCCTCCGCCAGGCCCCCACTCATGTCCCCTATCCCCACCACCCCCCAGCAGTGCAGGGGCAGCCTCCACCAGGCCCCCACTCATGTCTACCATCACCCCCACCCCCCAGCAGTGCAGGGGCAGGCTCCACCAGGCCCCCACTCATGTCTACCATCACCCCCACCCCCCAGCAGTGCAGGGGCAGCCTCCACATGGCCCCCACTCATGTCCAACTCATGTCTCCCACCACCCCCACCCCCCAGCAACCAGGGCACCGTCCACCAGGCCCCCACTCATGTCCCCCTGCACCCCCACCCCCCAGCATCCAGGGGCACCCTCCACCAGGCCCCCACTCATGTCTACTATCACCCCCACCCCCCAGCAGTGCAGGGGCAGCCTCCACATGGCCCCCACTCATGTCCAACTCATGTCTCCCGCCACCCCCACCCCACAGCAACCAGGGGCACCCTCCACCAGGCCCCCACTCATGTCTACCATCACCCCCACCCCCCAGCAGTGCGGGGGCAGCCTCCACCAGGTCCCCACACATGTCCAACTCATGTCTACCACCACCCCCACCCCCCAGCCACCAGGGGCACCCTCCACCAGGCCCCCACTCATGTCTAACCATCACCCCCACCCCCCAGCAGTGCAGGGGCAGCCTCCACCAGGCCCCCACTCATGTCCCCTATAACCACCACCCCCCAGCAGTGCAGGGGCAGCCTCCACCAGGCCCCCACTCATGTCTACCATCACCCCACCCCCCAGCAGTGCAGCGGCAGCCTCCACCAAGGCCCCCACTCATGTCTACCATCACCCCCACCCCCCAGCAGTGCAGGGGCAGCCTCCACCAGGCCTCCACTCATGTCCCCCTGCACTCCCACCCCCCCCAGCATCCAGGGGCACCCTCCACCAGGCCCCCACTCATGTCTACTATCACCCCCACCCCCCAGCAGTGCAGGGGCAGCCTCCACCAGGCCCCCACTCATGTCCAACTCATGTCTCCCACCACCCCCACCCCCCAGCCACCAGGGGCACCCTCCACCAGGCCCCCACTCATGTCTACCCTTACCCCCACCCCCCAGCAGTGCAGGGGCAGCCTCCACCAGGCCCCCACTCATGTCCCCCTGCACCCCCACCCCCCAGCAGTGCAGGGGCAGCCTCCACCAGGCCCCCACTCATGTCTACCCCCAACCCCACCCCCAGCAGTGCAGGGGCAGCCTCCACCAGGCCCCCACTCATGTCTACCATCACCCCCACCCCTCAGCAGTGCGGGGGCAGCCTCCACCAGGCCCCCACTCATGTCTACCACCACCCCCACCCCCCAGCCACCAGGGGCACCCTCCACCAGGCCCCCACTCATGTCTACCATCACCCCCACCCCCCAGCAGTGCAGGGACAGCCTCCACCAGGCCCCCACTCATGTTTCCCACCACCCATACCCCCCAGCCACCAGGGGCAGCCTCCACCAGGCCCCCACTCATGTCCAACTCATGTCTCCCTGCACCCCCACCCCCCAGCCACCAGGGGCACCCTCCACCAGGCCCCCACTCATGTCTACCACCACCCCCACCCTCCAGCAGTGCAGGGGCAGCCTCCACCAGGCACCCACTCATGTTTACCATCGCCCCCACCCCCCAGCAGTGCAGGGGCAGCCTCCACCAGACCCCCACTCATGTCTCCCACCACCCCACCCCCCAGCAGTGCAGGGGCAGCCTCCACCAGGCCCCCACTCGTGTCTCCCATCACCCCCACCGCCCAGCAGTGCAGGGGCAGCCTCCACCAGTCCCCACTCATGTCCCCCAGCCAACTTGTCACCACAATGTAGATCCCTGGCCCTTATGGTCAGCCTCCAAATGTCAAACACCCACCCGAGTATTGCATCCACCCACTTAGAAATCGCAAAAACATGATAGAACCCCAATTGCAAGTTTGGAAATGAACACATGTCCCTCATATACACCCAATGGGTGTCAGTGAATGTCAAAACCCATATCATGATATGCATGAAACCAATGAGATGATACTACACATTGAACTTTGAAGAAAAAATATGTATTAAAAGCAACATAAATTGAATCAAAAATAAACAAACAATAATAGAAATAAAAAAAGAACAGCAGGTCCGTGAAATAATGCAAAACCACAAATCATAATGCAAAGGAAAGGTGTCCAAAGTCACAGTCGACAAAAGTAAATCCAATGGAAAATTAAAATCGAAAACCATTGCTCCATGGCGAAATCATAATAAAAATTGAAAATCCAAAAGTCAACTATGTACAGATAAACAATCCAGGGTCCATGATCCCAACGAAGAAATGAAACCTATCTAATAACACTATCTAAAAAAAATAACTATATACAAAAATGTGGCCCATTGTCCAAAAGGTAAAAAAAAAATGCTAAACCAAAGGAAACCTAACACTAACTATAGAACTATTTACAAGGGCAGCGGGCTAGTCCCACGGCTCACTTCGGGATGTTCCGGGCCAGGGCATCATCGAACTCCTGCTCAATGTCCCGGAGGCGGTCCTCCTCCATGACCCGAGGGTTCGCAGGGCCGTCCACATGTTTACCCCGAACTCCCTGCGGATTGCCTCAAGTCACTCGGCCCGCCTCAGGGCCCTCCGCATGGAGTTCTCTTCCCTGACCATCGTGAGCCGTGCCTCTTCCGCCCGCTGCCGCTCCGCATCTATGGCGTGGCCCAACCACTACCACACGGAGGACACTTCCCGTCCTGGGTCCTCCTGCCCTCCGGCCGATGCCTGCCCCTCCGATGTGGAAGGCCCCGAGCCATCATGGCTCCCATCACGTTGCTGCTGCTGCTGCTGCGCCTCTGCCCGTGCACTGCCTCCTGCTGCCTGCACATCCTCCGCTGGCTGGGGTGCAGTCGTTGATGTGGCCACCCCTGCTGGACGTCCGACTCCCGACTGTGGCAGGGATGCCTCCTCCACCAGCCTGGCCTCACCGTCAGAGGCAGCTCCACAGGGCACCCAGGTGACTGATGGGTGGGAAGATGGCACGGAGGACGACTGGCGCATAGGGGGTTCAGTTGAGGAGGGGGTCGTAGCAAGCCCCATCAAACGGAGGAATCTGGCCTGGGTGACCTGTCCCAGTAGGCCGACGCGGTCAACGAGCCATTCGAGATGGGGGCCTGGTGGAGGCTGCCCCTGCACTGCTGGGGGTTAGGGGTGGTGGGAGACATGAGTGGGGGCCTGGTGGAGGCTGCCACTGCACTGCTGGGGGGTGGGGGTGCAGGGGGACATGAGTGGGGGCCTGGTGGAGGCTTCCCCTGGTGGCTGGGGGGTGGGGGTGGTGGTAGACATGAGTGGGGGCCTGGTGTAGGGTGCCCCTGGATGCTGGGGGGTGGGGGTGTAGGGGGACATGAGTGGGGGCCTGGTGGAGGCTGCCCCTGCACTGCTGGGGGGTGGGGGTGCAGGGGGACATGAGTGGGGGCCTGGTGGAGGGTGCCCCTGGTGGCTGGGGGGTGGGGGTGCAGGGGGACATGAGTGGGGGCCTGGTGGAGGCTGCCCCTGGTGGCTGGGGGATAGGGGTGGTGGTAGACATGAGTGGGGGCCTGGTGGAGGGTGCCCCTGGATGCTGGGGGGTGGGGGTGGTAGTAGACATGTGTGGGGGCCTGGTGGAGGGTGCCCCTGGATCCTGGGGGGTGGAGGTGCAGGGAGACATGAGTTGGACATGAGTGGGGGCCTGGTGGAGGCTGCCCCTGGTGGCTGGGGGGTGGGGGTGGTGGGAGACATGAGTGGGGACTGGTGGAGGCTGCCCCTGCACTGCTGGGGGGTGGGGGTGATGGGAGACATGAGTGGGGCCCTGGTGGAGGCTTCCCCAGCACTGCTGGGGGGTGGGGGTTGATGGCAGATATGAGTGGGGGCCTGGTGGAGGCTGCCACTGCACTGCTGGGGGGTGGGGGTGATAGTAGACATGAGTGGGGGCCTAGTGGAGGGTGCCCCTGGTGGCTGGGGGTGGGGTTGATGGGATACATGAGTTGGACATGAGTGGGGGCCTGGTGGAGGCTGCCCCTGCACTGCTGGGGGGTGGGGGTGGTGGTAGACATGAGTGGGGGCCTGTTGGAGGGTGCCCCTGGTGGCTGGGGGGTGGGGGTGGTGGGAGACATGAGTGGGGGCCTGGTGGAGGGTGCCCCTGGATGCTGGGGAGTGGGGGTGGTGGGAGACATGAGTGGGGGCCGGGTGGAGGGTGCCCCTGGTGGCTGGGGGGTGGGGGTACAGGGAGACATGAGTTGGACATGATTGGGGGCCTGGTGGAGGCTGCCCCTGCACTGCTGGGGGGTGGGGGTGATGGTAGACATGAGTGGGGGCCTGGTGGAGGGTGCCCCTGGTGGCTGGGGGGTGGGGGTGGTGGGAAACATGAGTGGGGGCCTGGTGGATGCTGCCCCTGCACTGCTGGGTGGTGGGGGTGATGGTAGACATGAGTGGGGGCCTGGTGGAGGGTGCCCCCGGTGGCTGGGGGGTGGGGGTGGTGGTAGACATGAGTGGGGGCCTGGTGGAGTCTGCCCCTGCACTGCTGGAGGGTGGGGGTGATGGTAGACATGAGTGGGGGCCTGGTGGAGGCTGCACCTGCACTGCTGGGGGGTGGGGTTGGTGGTAGACATGAGTGGGGGCCTGGTGGAGGCTGCCCCTGCACTGCTGGGGGGTGGGGGTGAAGGGGGACATGAGTGGGGGCCTGGTGGAGGCTGCCCCTGCACTGCTGGGGGGTGGGGGTGATGGTAGACATGAGTGGGGGCCTGATGGAGGGTGCCCCTGGTGGCTGGGGGTGGGGGTGGTGGGAGACATGAGTTGGACATGAGTGGGGGCCTGGTGGAGGCTGCCCCTGCACTTCTGGGGGGTGGGGGTGATGGTAGACATGAGTGGGGGCCTGGTGGAGGGTGCCGCTGGTGGCTGGGAGGTGGGGGTGGTGGGAGAGATGAGTTGGACATGAGCGGGGGCCTGGCGGAGGCTGCCCCTGCACTGCTGAGGGGTGGGGGTGATAGTAGACATGAGTAGGGTCCTGGTGGAGGGTGCCCCTGGTGGCTGGGGGGTGGGGGTGATAGGAGACATGAGTTGGACATGAGTGGGGGCCTGGTGGAGGCTGCCCCTGCACTGCTGGTGGGTGGGGGTGGTGGTAGACATGAGTGGGGGCCTGGTGGAGGGTGCCCCTTGTGGCCGGGGGGTGGGGGTGGTGGGAGACATGAGTGGGGGCCTGGTGGAGGGTTCCCCTGGATGCTGGGGGGTGGGGGTGGTGGGAAACATGAGTGGGGGCCTGGTGGAGAGTGCCCCTGGTGGCTGGGGTGTGGGGGTGCAGGGAGACATGAGTTGGACATGAGTGGGGGCCTGCTGGAGGCTGCCCCGGCACTGCTGGGGGGTGGGGGTGATGGTAGACATGAGTGGGGGCCTGGTGGAGGCTGCCCCTGCACTGCTGGGGGTGGGGGTGGTGGTAGACATGAGTGGGGGCCTGGTGGAGGGTGCCCCTGGTGGCTGGGGTGTGGGGGTGGTGGGAGACATGAGTGGGGGCCTGGTGGAGGGTGCCCCTGGTGGCTGGAGGGTGGGGGTGCAGGGAGACATGAGTTGGACATGAGTGGGGGCCTGGTGGAGGATGCCCCTGCACTGCTGGGGGGTGGGGGTGATGGTAGACATGAGTGGGGGCCTGCTGGAGGCTGCCCCTGCACTGCTGGGGGATGGGGTGGTGGTAGACATGAGTGGGGGCCTGGTGGAGGGTGCCCCTGGTGGCTGGGGGGTGGGGGTCTGGGAGACATGAGTGGGGGCCTGGTGGAGGCTGCCCCTGCACTGCTGTGGGGTGGGGGTGCAAGGGGACATGAGTGGGGGCCTGGTGGAGGCTGCCCCTGGTGCCTGGGGGGGTGGGGATGGTGAGAGACATGAGTGGGGGCCTGGTGGAAGGTGCCCCTGGATGCTGGGGGGTGGGGGTGGTAGTAGACATGTGTGGGGGCCTGCTGGAGGGTGCCCCTGGATGATGGGGGGTGGGGGTGCAGAGGGACATGAGTGGGGGCCTGGTGGAGGCTGCCCCTGCACTGCTGGGGGGTGGGGGTGCAGGGGGACATGAGTGGGGGCCTGGTTGAGGCTGCCCCTGGTGGCTGGGGGTGGTGGGAGACATGAATGGGGGCCTGGTGGAGGGTGTCCCTGGTGTCTGGGGGGTGGGGGTGGTGGTAGACATTAGTGGGGGCCTGGTGGAGGGTGCCCCTGGTGGCTGGGGGGGTGAGGGTGATGGGAGACATGAGTGGGGGCCTGGTGGAGGCTGCCCCTGCACTGCTGGGGGGTGGGGGTGCAGGGGGACATGAGTGGGGGCCTGGTGGAGGCTGCCCCTGGTGGATGGGGGGTGGGGGTGGTGGGAGAGATGAATGGGGGCCTGGTGGAGGGTACCCCTGGTGGCTGGGGGGTGGGGGTGGTGGTAGACATTAGTGGGGGCCTGGTGGAGGGTGCCCCTGGTGGCTGGGGGAGTGAGGGTGATGGGAGACATGAGTGGGGGCCTGGTGGAGGCTGCCCCTGCACTGCTGGGGGGTGGGGGTGCAGGGAGACATGAGTTGGACATGAGTGGGGGCCTGGTGGAGGCTGCCCCTGGTGGCTGGGGGGTGGGGGTGGTGGGAGACATGAGTGGGGACCTGGTGGAGGCTGCCCCTGCACTGCTGGGGGGTGTGGGTGGTGGTAGACATGAGTGGGGGCCTGGTGGAGGCTGCCCCTGCACTGCTGGGGGGTGGGGGGATAGTAGACATGAGTGGGGGCCTGGTGGAGGGTGCCCCTGGTGGCTGGGGGGTGGGGTGGTGGGAGACATGAGTTGGACATGAGTGGGGGCCTGGTGGAGGGTGCCCCTGGATGCTGGGGGGTGGGGGTGATGGGAGACATGAGTGGGGGCCTGGTGGAGGGTGCCCCTGGTGGCTGGGGGGTGGGGGTGCAGGGAGACATGAGTTGGACATGAGTGGGGGCCTGGTGGAGGCTGCCCCTGCACTGCTGGGGGGTGGGGGTGATGGTAGACATGAGTGGGGGCCCGGTGGAGGGTGCCCCTGGTGGCTGGGGGGTGTGGGTGGTGGTAGACATGAGTGGGGGCCTGATGGAGGCTGCCCCTTAACTGCTGGGGGTGGGGGTGATGGTAGACATGAGTGGGGGCCTGGTGGAGGCTGCCCCTGCACTGCTGGGGGGTGGGGGTGATGGTAGACATGAGTGGGGGCCTGGTGGAGGCTGCCCCTGCACTGCTGGGGGGTGGGGGTGCAGGGGGACATGAGTGGGGGCCTGGTGGAGGCTGCCCCTGCACTGCTGGGGGGTGGGGGTGATGGTAGACATGAGTGGGGGCCTGGTGGAGGGTGCCCCTGGTGGCTGGGGGGTGGGGGTGGTGGGAGACATGAGTTGGACATGAGTGGGGGCCTGGTGGAGGCTGCCCCTGCACTGCTGGGGGGTGGGGGTGATGGTAGACATGAGTGGGGGCCTGGTGGAGGGTGCCCCTGGTGGCTGGGGGTGGGGGTGATAGTAGACATGAGTGGGGGCCTGGTGGAGGGTGCCCCTGGTGGCTGGGGGGTGGGGGTGCAGGGAGACATGAGTTGGACATGAGTGGGGGCCTGGTGGAGGGTTCCCCTGGATGCTGGGGGGTGGGGGTGCAGGGAGACATGAGTGGGGACTGGTGGAGGCTGCCCCTGCACTGCTGGGGGTGGGGGTGATGGGAGACATGAGCGGGGGCCTGGTGGAGGCTGCCCCTGCACTGCTGGGGGGTAGGGGTGATGGGAGACATGAGTGGGGGCCTGGTGGAGGGTGCCCCTGGATGCTGGGGGGTGGGGGTGGTGGGAGACATGAATGGAGGCCTGGTGGAGGGTGCCCCTGGTGGCTGGGGGGTGGGGGTGCAGGGAGACATGAGTTGGACATGAGTGGGGGCCTGGTGGAGGCTGCCCCTGCACTTCTGGGGGGTGGGGGTGATGGTAGACATGAGTGGGGGCCTGGTGGAGGGTGCCGCTGGTGGCTGGGGGGTGGGGGTGGTGGGATAGATGAGTTGGAAATGAGCGGGGGCCTGGCGGAGGCTGCCCCTGCACTGCTGAGGGGTGGGGGTGATAGTAGACATGAGTGGGGGCCTGGTGGAGGGTGCCCCTTGGGGCCGGGGGTTGGGGGTGGTGGGAGACATGAGTGGGGGCCTGGTGGAGGGTGCCCCTGGATGCTGGGGGGTGGGGGTGGTGGGAGACATGAGTGGGGCCTGGTGGAGAGTGCCCCTGGTGGCTGGGGGCTGGGGGTGCAGGGAGACATGAGTTGGACATGAGTGGGGGCCTGCTGGAGGCTGCCCCTGCACTGCTGGGGGGTGGGGGTGATGGTAGACATGAGTGGGGGCCTGGTGGAGGGTGCCCCCGGTGGCTGGGGGGTGGGGGTGGTGGGAGACATGAGTGGGGGCCTGGTGGAGGGTGCCTCTGGTGGCTGGAGGGTGGGGGTGCAGGGAGACATGAGTTGGACATGAGTGGGGGCCTGGTGGAGGCTGCCCCTGCACTGCTGGGGGGTGGGGGTGATGGTAGACATGAGTGAGGGCCTGGTGGAGGCTGCCCCTGCACTGCTGGGGGAAGGGGGTGGTGGTAGACATGAGTGGGGGCCTGGTGGAGGGTGCCCCTGGTGGCTGGGGTGTGGGGGTGCAGGGAGACATGATTTGGACATGAGTGGGGGCCTGGTGGAGGCTGCCCCTGCACTGCTGGGGGGTGGGGGTGATGGTAGACATGAGTGGGGGCCTGGTGGAGGCTGCCCCTGCACTGCTGGGGGAAGGGGGTGATGGTAGACATGAGTGGGGGCCTGGTGGAGGCTGCCCCTGCACTGCTGAGGGGTGGGGGTGAAGGGGGACATGAGTGGGGGCCTGGTGGAGGCTGCCCCTGCACTGCTGGGGGGTGGGGGTGATGGTAGACATGAGTGGGGGCCTGATGGAGGGTGCCCCTGGTGGCTGGGGGTGGGGGTGGTGGGAGACATGAGTTCGACATGAGTGGGGGCCTGGTGGAGGCTGCCCCTGCACTTCTGGGGGGTGGGGTTGATGGTAGACATGATTGGGGGCCTGGTGGAGGGTGCCGCTGGTGGCTGGGGGGTGGGGGTGGTGGGAGAGATGAGTTGGACATGAGCGGGGGCCTGGCGGAGGCTGCCCCTGCACTGCTGAGGGGTGAGGGTGATAGTAGACATGAGTAGGGTCCTGGTGGAGGGTGCCCCTGGTGGCTGGGGGGTGGGGGTGATGGGAGACATGAGTTGGACATGAGTGGGGGCCTGGTGGAGGCTGCCCCTGCACTGCTGGTGGGTGAGGGTGGTGGTAGACATGAGTGGGGGCCTGGTGGAGGGTGCCCCTTGTGGCCGGGGGGTGGGGGTGGTGGGAGACATGAGTGGGGTTCTGGTGGAGGGTGCCCCTGGATGCTGGGGGGTGGGGGTGGTGGGAGACATGAGTGGGGGCCTGGTGGAGAGTGCCCCTGGTGGCTGGGGGGTGGGGGTGCAGGGAGACATGAGTTGGACATGAGTGGGGGCCTGCTGGAGGCTGCCCCTGCACTGCTGGGGGGTGGGGGTGATGGTAGACATGAGTGGGGGCCTGGTGGAGGCTGCCCCTGCACTGCTGGGGGTGGGGGTGGTGGTAGACATGAGTGGGGTCCTGGTGGAGGGTGCCTCTGGTGGCTGGGGGGTGGGGGTGGTGGGAGACATGAGTGGGGGCCTGGTGGAGGGTGCCCCTGGTGGCTGGAGGGTGGGGGTGCAGGGAGACATGAGTTGGACATGAGTGGTGGCCTGGTGGAGGCTGCCCCTGCACTGCTGTGGGGTGGGGGTGATGGTAGACATGAGTGGGGGCCTGGTGGAGGCTGCCCCTGCACTGCTGGGGGATGGGGTGGTGGTAGACATGAGTGGGGGCCTGGTGGAGGGTGCCCCTGGTGGCTGGGGGGTGGGGGTCTGGGAGACATGAGTGGGTGCCTGGTGGAGGCTGCCCCTGCACTGCTGTGGGGTGGGGGTGCAAGGGGACATGAGTGGGGGCCTGGTGGAGGCTGCTCCTGGTGCCTGGGGGGGTGGGGATGGTGGGAGACATGAGTGGGGGCCTGGTGGAGGGTGCCCCTGGATGCTGGGGGGTGGGGGTGGTAGTAGACATGTGTGGGGGCCTGGTGGAGGGTGCCCCTGGATGATGGGGGGTGGGGGTGCAGAGGGACATGAGTGGGGGCCTGGTGGAGGCTGCCCCTGCACTGCTGGGGGGTGGGGGTGCAGGGGGACATGAGTGGGGGCCTGGTGGAGGCTGCCCCTGGTGGCTGGGGGTGGGGGTGGTGGGAGACATGAATGGGGGCCTGGTGGAGGGTGCCCCTGGTGTCTGGGGGGTGGGGGTGGTGGTAGACATTAGTGGGGGCCTGGTGGAGGGTGCCCCTGGATGCTGGGGTGTGGGGGTCCAGGGGGACATGAGTGGGGGCCTGGTGGAGGCTGCCCCTGCACTGCTGAGGTGTGGGGGTGCAGGGGGACATGAGTGGGGGCCTGGTGGAGGCTGCCCCTGGTGGATGGGGGGTGGGGGTGGTGGGAGACATGAATGGGGGCCTGGTGGAGGGTGCCCCTGGTGACTGGGGGTGGGGGTGGTGGTAGACATTAGTGGGGGCCTGGTGGAGGGTGTCCCTGGTGGCTGGGGGGTGGGGGTGATGGGAGACATGAGTGGGGGCCTGGTGGAGGCTGCCCCTGCACTGCTGGGGGGTGGGGGTGCAGGGAGACATGAGTTGGACATGAGTGGGGGCCTGGTGGAGGCTGCCCCTGGTGGCTGGGGGGTGGGGGTGGTGGGAGACATGAGTGGGGACCTGGTGGAGGCTGCCCCTGCACTGCTGGGGGGTGTGGGTGGTGGTAGACATGAGTGGGGGCCTGGTGGAGGCTGCCCCTGCACTGCTGGGGGGGTGGGGGGATAGTAGACATGAGTGGGGGCCTGGTGGAGGGTGCCCCTGGTGGCTGGGGGGTGGGGTGGTGGGAGACATGAGCTGGACATGAGTGGGGGCCTGGTGGAGGGTGCCCCTGGATGCTGGGGGGTGGGGGTGATGGGAGACATGAGTGGGGGCCTGGTGGAGGGTGCCCCTGGTGGCTGGGGGGTGGGGGTGCAGGGAGACATGAGTTAGACATGAGTGGGGGCCTGGTGGAGGCTGCCCCTGCACTGCTGGGGGGTGGGGGTGATGGTAGACATGAGTGGGGGCCTGGTGGAGGGTGCCCCTGGTGGCTGGGGGGTGTGGGTGGTGGTAGACATGAGTGGGGGCCTGATGGAGGCTGCCCCTTCACTGCTGGGGGTGGGGGTGATGGTAGACATGAGTGGGGGCCTGGTGGAGGCTGCCCCTGCACTGCTGGGGGGTGGGGGTGATGGTAGACATGAGTGGGGGCCTGGTGGAGGCTGCCCCTGCACTGCTGGGGGGTGGGGGTGCAGGGGGACATGAGTGGGGGCCTGGTGGAGGCTGCCCCTGCACTGCTGGGGGGTGGGGGTGATGGTAGACATGAGTGGGGGCCTGGTGGAGGGTGCCCCTGGTGGCTGGGGGGTGGGGGTGGTGGGAGACATGAGTTGGACATGAGTGGGGGCCTGGTGGAGGCTGCCCCTGCACTGCTGGGGGGTGGGGGTGATGGTAGACATGAGTGGGGGCCTGGTGGAGGGTGCCCCTGGTGGCTGGGGGGTGGGGGTGATAGTAGACATGAGTGGGGGCCTGGTGGAGGGTGCCCCTGGTGGCTGGGGGGTGGGGGTGCAGGGAGACATGAGTTGGACATGAGTGGGGGCCTGGTGGAGGGTTCCCCTGGATGCTGGGGGGTGGGGGTGCAGGGAGACATGAGTTGGACATGAGTCGGGGCCTGGTGGAGGCTGCCCCTGGTGGCTGGGGGGTGAGGGTGGTGGGAGACATGAGTGGGGACTGGTGGAGGCTGCCCCTGCACTGCTGGGGGTGGGGGTGATGGGAGACATGAGCGGGGGCCTGGTGGAGGCTGCCCCTGCACTGCTGGGGGGTAGGGGTGGTGGGAGACATGAGTGGGGGCCTGGTGGAGGGTGCCTCTGGATGCTGGGGGGTGGGGGTGGTGGGAGACATGAATGGAGGCCTGGTGGAGGGTGCCCCTGGTGGCTGGGGGGTGGGGGTGCAAGGAGACATGAGTTGGACATGAGTGGGGGCCTGGTGGAGGCTGCCCCTGCACTTCTGGGGGGTGGGGGTGATGGTAGACATGAGTGGGGGCCTGGTGGAGGGTGCCGCTGGTGGCTGGGGGGGTGGGGGTGGTGGGAGAGATGAGTTGGACATGAGCGGGGGCCTGGCGGAGGCTGCCCCTGCAGTGCTGAGGGGTGGGGGTGATAGTAGACATGAGTGGGGGCCTGGTGGAGGGTGCCCCTGGATGCTGGGGGGTGGGGGTGGTGGGAGACATGAGTGGGGGCCTGGTGGAGAGTGCCCCTGGTGGCTGGGGGGTGGGGGTGCAGGGAGACATGAGTTGGACATGAGTGGGGGCCTGCTGGAGGCTGCCCCTGCACTGCTGGGGGGTAGGGGTGATGGTAGACATGAGTGGGGGCCTGGTGGAGGCTGCCCCTGCACTGCTGGGGGTGGGGGTGGTGGTAGACATGAGTGGGGGCCTGGTGGAGGGTGCCCCCGGTGGCTGGGGGGTGGGGGTGGTGGGAGACATGAGTGGGGGCCTGGTGGAGGGTGCCCCTGGTGGCTGGAGGGTGGGGGTGCAGGGAGACATGAGTTGGACATGGATGGGGGCCTGGTGGAGGCTGCCCCTGCACTGCTGGGGGGTGGGGGTGATGGTAGACATGAGTGGGGGCCTGGTGGAGGCTGCCCCTGCACTGCTGGGGGAAGGGGGTGGTGGTAGCCATGAGTGGGGGCCTGGTGGAGGCTGCCCCTGCACTGCTGTGGGGTGGGAGTGCAAGGGAACATGAGTGGGGGCCTGGTGGAGGCTGCCCCTGGTGCCTGGGGGGTGGGGGTGGTGGGAGACATGAGTTTGGGCCTGGTGGAGGGTGCCCCTGGATGCTGGGGGGTGGGGGTGGTAGTAGACATGTGTGGGGGCCTGGTGGAGGGTGCCCCTGGATGCTGGGGGGTGGGGGTGCAGGGGGACATGAGTGGGGGCCTGGTGGAGACTGCCCCTGCACTGCGGGGGGTGGGGGTGCAGGGGGACATGAGTGGGGGCCTGGTGGAGGCTGCCCCTGGTGGCTGGGGGGTGGGGGTGGTGGGAGACATGAATGGGGGCCTGGTGGAGGGTGCCCCTGGTGGCTGGGGGGTGGGGGTGGTGGTAGACATTAGTGGGGGCCTGGTGGAGGGTGCCCCTGGATGCTGGGGTGTGGGGGTGCAGGGGGACATGAACGGGGGCCTGGTGGAGGCTGCCCCTGCACTGCTGAGGGGTGGGGGTGCAGGGGGACATGAGTGGGGGGCTGGTGGAGGCTGCCCCTGGTGGATGGGGGGTGGGGGTGGTGGGAGACATGAATGGGGGCCTGGTGGATGGTGCCCCTGGTGGCTGGGGGGTGGGGGTGGTGGTAGACATTAGTGGGGGCCTGGTGGAGGGTGCCCCTGGTGGCTGGGGGGTGTGGGTGATGGGAGACATGAGTGGGGGCCTGGTGGAGGCTGCCCCTGCACTGCTGGGGGGTGGGGGTGCAGGGAGACATGAGTTGGACATGAGTGGGGGCGTGGTGGAGGCTGCCCCTGGTTACTGGGGGGTGGGGGTGGTGGGAGACATGAGTGGGGACCTGGTGGAGGCTGCCCCTGCACTGCTGGCGGGTGTGGGTGGTGGTAGACATGAGTGGGGGCCTGGTGGAGGCTGCCCCTGCACTGCTGGGGGGTGGGAGGATAGTAGACATGAGTGGGGGCCTGGTGGAGGGTGCCCCTGGTGGCTGGGGGGTGGGGTGGTGGGAGACATGAGTTGGACATGAGTGGGGGCCTGGTGGAGGGTGCCCCTGGATGCTGGGGGGTGGGGGTGATGGGAGACATGAGTGGGGGCCTGGTGGAGGGTGCCCCTGGTGGCTGGGGCGTGTGAGTGGTGGTAGACATGAGTGGGGGCCTGGTGGAGGCTGCCCCTGCACTGCTGGGGGGTGGGGGGATAGTAGACATGAGTGGGGGCCTGGTGGAGGGTGCCCCTGGTGGCTGGGGGGTGGGGTGGTGGGAGACATGAGTTGGACATGAGTGGGGGCCTGGTGGAGGGTGCCCCTGGATGCTGGGGGGTGGGGGTGATGGGAGACATGAGTGGGGGCCTGGTGGAGGGTGCCCCTGGTGGCTGGGGGGTGTGGGTGGTGGTAGACATGAGTGGGGGCCTGATGGAGGCTGCCCCTTCACTGCTGGGGGTGGGGGTGATGGTAGACATGAGTGGGGGCCTGGTGGAGGCTGCCCCTGCACTGCTGGGGGGTGGGGGTGGTGGTAGACATAGGTGGGGGCCTGGTGGAGGCTGCCCCTGCACTGCTGAGGGGTGCGGCTGCAGGGGGACATGAGTGGGGGCCTGGTGGAGGCTGCCCCTGCACTGCTGGGGGGTGGGGGTGATGGTAGACATGAGTGGGGGCCTGGTGGAGGGTGCCCCCTGGTGGCTGGGGGGTGGGGGTGGTGGGAGACATGAGTTGGACATGAGTGGGGGCCTGGTGGAGGCTGCCCCTGCACTGCTGGGGGGTGGGGGTGATGGTAGACATGAGTGGGGGCCTGGTGGAGGGTGCCCCTGGTGGCTGGGGGGTGGGGGTGGTGGGAGACATGAGTTGGACATGAGTGGGGGCCTGGTGGAGGCTGCCGCTGCACTGCTGGGGGGTGGGGGTGATAGAAGACATGAGTGGGGGCCTGGTGGAGGGTGCCCCTGGTGACTGGGGGGTGGGGGTGCAGGGAGACATGAGTTGGACATGAGTGGGGGCCTGGTGGAGGGTTCCCCTGGATGCTGGGGGTGGGAGTGCAGGGAGACATGAGTTGGACATGAGTCGGGGCCTGGTGGAGGCTGCCCCTGGTGGCTGGGGGGTGAGGGTGGTGGGAGACATGAGTGGGGACTGGTGGAGGCTGCCCCTGCACTGCTGGGGGGTGGGGGTGATGGGAGACATGAGCGGGGGCCTGGTGGAGGCTGCCCCTGCACTGCTGGGGGGTAGGGGTGGTGGGAGACATGAGTGGGGGCCTGGTGGAGGGTGCCCCTGGATGCTGGGGGGTGGGGGTGGTGGGAGACATGAATGGAGGCCTGGTGGAGGGTGCCCCTGGTGGCTGGGGGGTGGGGGTGCAGGGATACATGAGTTGGACATGAGTGGGTGCCTGGTGGAGGCTGCCCCTGCACTGCTGGTGGGTGGGGGTGATGGTAGACATGAGTGGGGGCCTGGTGGAGGCTGCCCCTGGTGGCTGGGGGGTGGGGTGGTGGGAGACAGGAGTGGGGGCCTAGTGGAGGCTGCCCCTGCACTGCTGGGGGTAGGGGTGGTGGGAGACATGAGTGGGGGCCTGGTGGAGGGTGCCCCTGGATGCTGGCGGCGTGGGGGTGGTGGGATACATGAGTGGAGGCCTGGTGGAGGGTGCCCCTGGTGGCTGGGGGGTGGGGGTGCAGGGAGACATGAGTTGGACATGAGTCGGGGCCTGGTGGAGGCTGCCCCTGGTGGCTGGGGGGTGGGGGTGGTGGGAGACATGAGTGGGGCCTGGTGGAGGCTGCCCCTGCACTGCTGGGGGTGGGGGTGATGGTAGACATGAGTGGGGGCCTGGTGGAGGCTGCCCCTGCACTACTGGGGGGTGGGGGTGGTGGTAAACATGAGTGGGGGCCTGGTGGAGGGTGCCCCTGGTGGCTGGGGGGTGGGGGTGGTGGGAGACATGAGTGGGGGCCTGGTGGAGGCTGCCCCTGCACTGCTGGGGGGTGGGGGTGCAGGGGGACATGAGTGGGGGCCTGGTGGAGGCTGCCCCTGGTGGCTGAGGGGTGGGGGTGGTGGGAGACATGAGTGGGGGCCTGGTGGAGGGTGCCCCTGGATGCTGGGGGGTGGGGGTGGTGGTAGACATGAGTGGGGGCCTGGTGGAGGGTGTCCCTGGTGGCTGGGGGGTGGGGGTGGTGGGAGACATGAGTGGGGACTGGTGGAGGCCGCCCCTGCACTCCTCGGGGGTGGGGGTGATGGGAGACATGAGTGGGGGCCTGGTGAAGGCTGCCCTTGCACTGCTGGGGGTGGGGGTGCTGGGAGACATGAGTTGGACATGAGTGGGGGCCTGGTGGAGGCTGCCCCTGGTGGCTGGGGGGTGGGGGTGCTGGGAGACATGAGTGGGGGACTGGTGGAGGCTGCCCCTGGTGGCTGGGGTTGCAGGGGGACATGCGTTGGTGGGCAGTAGTGCAAGGTGACATGTGGGTTGGCTGTGGGGCATGGCCATGGTGGATGAGGTGCCTGCGGGACATGTGCAGGGTACGGTCCCTGTGGTGTGGGCCACCTGCAGGGGCCGTGGAGGGTGTAGAGGGAACACCTGGGAGGACCCACACGTGCAAATCACGTGTGGTGCTCCCCGCACACCCCTGGAATACAAGTACCCTGATGGAATCGTGTGTGATACTTCCTGCGCACCCCTGAAATACACGTACCCTGCTGCTTTTGCATGTGATACTTCCCGCGCACCCCTGGAATACACGTACCCTGATGGAATCGCGTGTGATACTTCCCGCGCACCCCTGAAATACACGTACCCTGCTGCTTTTGCGTGTGATACTTCCCGCGCACCCCTGAAATACACGTACCCTGCTGCTTTTGCGTGTGATACTTCCCGCGCACCCCTGGAATACACGTACCCTGCTGTTTTTGCGTGTGATACTTCCCGCGCACCCCTGGAATACACGTACCCTGCTGTTTTTGCGTGTGATACTTCCCGCGCACCCCTGGAATACACGTGCCCTGATGGAATCGCGTGTGATACTTCCCGCGCACCCCTGGAATACAAGTACCCTGCTGTTTTTGCGTGTGATACTTCCCGCGCACCCCTGGAATACACGTGCCCTGATGGAATCGCGTGTGTTACTTCCCACGCACCCGTGATATACACGTACCCAGGACAATCGCGTGTGGGACTTCCCGCAAACCACTGAAATACACGTTCCCCGCTTGGCGTTTGCTGTTTGCCAGCCCTGTGAACTGGTCCAGGGTTAGCGCAGCCCTTTGCGATGATTTGGGGATTTTGAAGGCTTTTCCTTGCGCAAGGGCGTTCTTGGGGGCATAACTGGCGCTGCTGCAGGGTCGCTGCGCTACTCTGTGCCACGGCTGGTTTCGGAGGCTAAAATCCATGAATACGCTGTGCGATGAAAAGGATTTTTTCACACGCGGCTGGCGCAGTGTATCGCACGGGGACACTGTGCGCCAGCCGCGTGCGTGTTTTTTGTGCAAATTTGTATGAATTACCCTGTAGATGTCAAATGAACATGGATATTTCTCCACAGTCACGCACTTATCCCAACTATGGAAATAACCATGTGTGGCTCTTTGGAACCCACGGAACCTCCAATGCAGGACTTTGGACACACTGGTGCTTACATTGTAGTTTTGCAGCCTCAAAAACACTGTCCCTTTTCCTCATACTCAGTGTTGTGAGGGGTTATTGCAGTGGCATAAAGAGCTATGCAAGAAACAAGCATGGCATTGCCTTTTGTTGACAGTCATGCAAGACAACCATGCGCAGGGATCCTGTGCTGTGTGGAAACTACACCCTAGGACAATACATGATCAGAATGTTACACTATACTCTCCCACTCGCCAGCATCATGCGGTCATGCAAGCCTTACACTGTGCAGGCTGGCTGACACACTTGATTTATTGGTATGCAGTAATAAAATTGCGGCAAAAAAATCATCTTTACAAAAAATCGCTGCAAAAATGCAGTGATTTGACCTGGTAAAGGTGTACCTCATTATACCATTTAAGGGGAGCGGGGGTTTCGGGGTGGCTGGGGGGTGGGGGTGCTGGGAGACATGAGTGGGGGACTGGTGGAGGCTGCCCCTGGTGGCTGGGGTTGCAGGGGGACATGCGTTGGTGGGCAGTAGTGCAAGGTGACATGTGGGTTGGCTGTGGGGCATGGCCATGGTGGATGAGGTGCCTGCGGGACATGTGCAGGGTACGGTCCCTGTGGTGTGGGCCACCTGCAGGGGCCGTGGAGGGTGTAGAGGGAACACCTGGGAGGACCCACACGTGCAAATCACGTGTGGTGCTCCCCGCGCACCCCTGGAATACAAGTACCCTGATGGAATCGTGTGTGATACTTCCTGCGCACCCCTGAAATACACGTACCCTGCTGCTTTTGCATGTGATACTTCCCGCACACCCCTGGAATACATGTACCCTGATGGAATCGCGTGTGATACTTCCCGCGCACCCCTGAAATACATGTACCCTGCTGCTTTTGCGTGTGATACTTCCCGCGCACCCCTGAAATACACGTACCCTGCTGCTTTTGCGTGTGATACTTCCCGTGCACCCCTGGAATACACGTACCCTGCTGTTTTTGCGTGTGATACTTCCCGCGCACCCCTGGAATACACGTACCCTGCTGTTTTTGCGTGTGATACTTCCCGCGCACCCCTGGAATACACGTGCCCTGATGGAATCGCGTGTGATACTTCCCGCGCACCCCTGGAATACAAGTACCCTGCTGTTTTTGCGTGTGATACTTCCCGCGCACCCCTGGAATACACGTGCCCTGATGGAATCGCGTGTGTTACTTCCCACGCACCCGTGATGTACACGTACCCAGGACAATCGCGTGTGGGACTTCCCGCAAACCACTGAAATACACGTTCCCCGCTTGGCGTTTGCTGTTTGCCAGCCCTGTGAACTGGTCCAGGGTTAGCGCAGCCCTTTGCGATGATTTGGGGATTTTGAAGGCTTTTCCTTGCGCAAGGGCGTTCTTGGGGGCATAACTGGCGCTGCTGCAGGGTCGCTGCGCTACTCTGTGCCACGGCTGGTTTCGGAGGCTAAAATCCATGAATACGCTGTGCGATGAAAAGGATTTTTTCACACGCGGCTGGCGCAGTGTATCGCACGGGGACACTGTGCGCCAGCCGCGTGCGTGATTTTTGTGCAAATTTGTATGAATTACCCTGTAGATGTCAAATGAACATGGATATTTCTCCACAGTCACGCACTTATCCCAACTATGGAAATAACCATGTGTGGCTCTTTGGAACCCACGGAACCTCCAATGCAGGACTTTGGACACACTGGTGCTTACATTGGAGTTTTGCAGCCTCAAAAACACTGTCCCTTTTCCTCATACTCAGTGTTGTGAGGGGTTATTGCAGTGGCATAAAGAGCTATGCAAGAAACAAGCATGGCATTGCCTTTTGTTGACAGTCATGCAAGACAACCATGCGCAGGGATCCTGTGCTGTGTGGAAACTACACCCTAGGACAATACATGATCAGAATGTTACACTATACTCTCCCACTCGCCAGCATCATGCGGTCATGCAAGCCTTACACTGTGCAGGCTGGCTGACACACTTGATTTATTGGTATGCAGTAATAAAATTGCGGCAAAAAAATCATCTTTACAAAAAATCGCTGCAAAAATGCAGTGATTTGACCTGGTAAAGGTGTACCTCATTATACCATTTAAGGGGAGCGGGGGTTTCGGGGTGTCCCCCGCTCCACCCCCGCTCCCCTTAAATTGTATAATAGGTCTTGGGGTTGCAGGGGTGTCCCCTGCACCATTTACATGGATTACGGCAGCAAAACAACAGCCTTTTTGCCGCGTTTTTTTGTGTCAACTGCCATTTTTGCCGCGATTTTAACACATGGACCGATTTATCTTACCATGTGTGTCCATCTGCTTATCCTTGCACTCACTCCACTCTGGGCTCTGTCACTTCTGATATTCGATTCGGTGGGCTATAGCAGATTATTCTTTCTTGGGTCTGTAGCCATTATAGTAACACCTAATGGACAAAAAAATAATGTTTCAAGTATATGCTGGACTACATCTCAAGCACATGCGACCACAAACTGACTAATTTTAGTACTTTCCTTGAAGTTCTAGAAAATGGCCACGCAGGAATGCAATCATTCACAGAAACATTAAGCATTTGTCTTTTTTTGATCTGTACAATGCTTTGATAGTTCCACACTGACTTTACAGACATGCAATCTAGCACATATTTTGTCCCTATCATCATTACCTTTCATACTCATTAAACTACTTGATGTATGTTTAAGCTTTTTCACACTTTTCCCTCTACCCTCATCTGCTGCCATTTTCTGTTCTATCATATACCAGGGTCATACAGCCTGGCTGGGGCACATTGGGTCACTCTTCAGACAAACCTCAACACTATTTGACCACTACAATGGTGTCTGGCGTAGAATACAAAAACATGTAATGCTTTCACTGTGTTATGTATATCTTTGTAATGAAAGCTTTAAGTCCATCAGCCATGTATCTTAAAACTTAGTTACAGTACAAGGTAGCAATACATAGAGCAGTGATTGCAGTAGGAGCAAAAATACAGGTACCGGATACATTAAATACAAATCAATGGTCTTGGTAAGTCAAGGAGGCATTATTGTGAGTAACAATATATGCACACATAAATATACAGATATGTATATACAACCTTACATGTCTACGTTAACGTGCTTCCATGGTGCATGCAAATATGACAGAACAGACGACCATGCGTGTATAGTTAACCAATCTACCGTGTAGTTTGAGGGAACAAAGGGTCGTGTAGGGCTTGGAGAGGTAGAAATGTAGTTCGGCAGTTAGGTGTCCTTAGTGTGTAGCATTCACTGATATTCTGCTCAGGCGGCAGAATTGGCTTCCAGTAGAGGTTTGTAATGGTAGACCCCTACGGATGAATGTATACAGACACACAGAATTAGCATTTATACAAGCCTTACTGAAAGGATACCTGTTATACCGAAACTAGGAAAAAACTCCCTTGAGAAAATGATAGGCTCAACTATATATGTCTTGAATGTGGTTGTAAAAGCATTGACCTGACTGACACACGTGATCCTTGGACTCATACATCAGTCACAAGGGAGCTTTTGTGCTATGAATAACCTCTCAGGATCATGTTTATGTGTATTTTACTTCAAGTTTTTTCCAAAGGTATAAGATAGCAAGATGTATAGGGAAGAAAGTAAGGAATAATTCATATGGATTGGATAAGGCTCTAGGCATATGCCACTTACGACTATGCACTAACTGTTAATTGGTGAGCTATGACAGTCATTTCACTTCTGACATGATGGAAGTGAAAATTATAACCTATGACTTGAGTTTATACAATCCCTGTTAACAAGCTTTGGGCTCTAAATGTATACAGAGATGTGCCTCTAAAGACGTCACGTATACCAAAAAATCACCATCATGTCTGATGTGGGCAGGTAGAGCATACCGGGAGGAAGTATTATGAATCTGTACAGTATGGCTAGCAGTTTTCATTAATGGTCAAGCTAATGGTCAAGTGGCTATAAGTGGTTGGCTTAAAATATCCTGGTGAAGGTAAGGTGGTGCTTTGCCATGATGGCATCTATGTACAATGTACAGAGTTTTAAAATTGAAACTCTCTTAAATCTGGAGGTAATGGAGGGTCTTTTAGTTGAGAGAGATGTGATCCATGAATTCTAGATATAGCTAGCAAAAGAATGCTTTCTTGCGTTTGGAGATGATTTTGGAGATAGCTCTCTGCATGTGGCATTGTAGTGTTATAATCAGAACATGGCCATTTTGAGGGTCAATATCTTCAACTAGGCTGAGAATCTCACAGCGCTCATCACAACAGCACCAGGGGCAATCATTCCATCTTCCCGAGGCTGCCAACAGAGGTTAGGGAACCTACAGGAAGCATCCAGGATCAATCTACGGAGCGCTGATGCGACCTCTGATCCTCAAAAGCACCATCTTTAAAAGGCCTTTCCACCTCAATAAAGGGGTCTCAACTGGACTGAGAGCGATACAAAGCTCTTCACAAATGCACCATAGGTAGTCATTCCATCTGCCTGAGGCTGCCTGCAGACATCGCTGCAGAGGCAGTATGGCTCCCCCACCAGTTACTGCTGCTAATCTGAGCACAACATACTCCACCCAGCCTGCTCCCCTCAGCCACCTGCATCACCATCAAGCATACAACAGGGCGACTGGGCCTGGACTCCATCTTCCATCCTGCCCTCCAATGTAGCCACAGGCAGTGGTCCCGCCTCCTCTTCCCACCATTTGATGCTCCTCTCCACTTCCAGTGCTTGAATCCTTGCTTTGGGGTGACTCATCCCGGGCGACTCAGAAAATGGCAAACAGCAAAGGGCCAACCCCCAGCCTTTCCTCCAGTTTCTTTGCCTTTGAGGTATTGCTTTGCTGTGTTCTGCTACTTGCTTGTGAGTACCAATAACGTCTTTGTCCATCCCTGGCACACCATGCACTGCTCTTGCTATCTCTTCCTTTCTCTTCTTTCTTCATTCTCATCTGCTCAAACATTTTTAACTCTCTTCCTATGCCTACCATCTATTTTCCTCAACAGCACCCTTATTCCTGCACACCTACTCTATCTATTCTACCTTGAACCCGAACTTTTACCGCACTTCCTCTTCTAGCAAAAAACCCCAGCACCACCTTACTTTGCATAATCAAAATCAGTATGCTTCTACATCTCACTCTCTTTATAATGCTTTTTGGAAAACATCATCTGTGATAACATTTCCTTTACCTCTGACTTCCTTCTTTCGCATTCTACCTCTCCTGACCTCATTACCCTTACAGAAACCACAATGTCTTCCTCAGACTCTGCAATGTTTGGTGCCCTTCACAAACCTTGCAACAGCTTCCAACACCTTCACCCTCTCTCCCCACACAACCGCTATGGGTGGTGGTGTAGGACTGTTTGCATTTTTACAAACTTGGTAATTCTCCTACTCCCCTCTCTGCTTTTATTTTTCCCTCTTTCGAATACACTATTACCACAATCACTGCTCCCTTTGGCATTCATATTATATCTCTCGAACAGGCTCCTGGCCTGGCTGGTGAATTTATTGACCACCTGTCCCAACTTTCACCCCATCGTCACCCCTTTGTCACTAGTGACTTTAACCTCCCCTCTCACTCTTCTATTCACCAACTTTAGCTCCCCTCTCTGTAACCACTGTCTTGACCTTATTATCATTTGCTCTCAACTCTGTGACTCTAACGTTTCCACTGCTCCTTCTCCTTCTGATCATTCCATCATCTATGCCTCAATCTCCACTCCTAATTCCTCCCCACTCTCTATATCTACCACTTCCATTACTAAGTGCAAGTTTCCCTCCTCCAAATTCCCTGTCTACCTATGACCAACACCACTCTCTCTTCCAAAGCAAAATACGCGGATGCATCCAATGACACCATGCACTGCTCTTGCTATCTCTTCCTTTCTCTTCTTTATTTATTCGCATCTGCTCAAAACAATTTTAACTCTCTTCCTATGCCTACCATCTACTTTCCTCAACAGCACCCTTATTCCTGCACACCTACTCTCTCTAGTCACAAAACCTTGAACCCTAACTTTTACCACACTTCCTCTTCTCACAAATAACCCCAGCACCACCTTACTTTACATAATCAAAATCAGTATGCTTCTACATCTCACTCTCTTTATATTCCTTACCTTCTTCTTGAAGCTTCTGGCAGCAATGGAACACTTGTCAATGATCCTGGTGTCTTACAAAACCAATACCGAATTATTACCTAATTACCATGAGAAGAACTTTTATCAGGACATCTGGATGCACAGGTCCATTGCAACGGAGAATGTCACTGTTGTGAGATGCTGAATCCAGCAAGACAGGGGCTTTAATAAAAATGAAATTTGTGTGACAATTAGAGGAAGGAAACTCTTGCGTAGTGACATCACGGGTCACGTTCCTGATGTTGTGGCAAGTCATGGGAGACCACAGCATCCGGGATCCCCCAGAAACCCATGGCAACACGTAAGGATACTGGCACGGACTACAAGTCCAATGCGCTCCATGCAGAGATGTTCGCTGGCATGGTGAGCGAAGCATCCTCCCCGTACAAGGCAGGTGAGGCATCGGTGGCCACGTGGAACGCGGCCATGCTCTAGCAGTTATGTTAAAACATTTCTGTCTCTCTGTCATCAAATACTGGATGGCATCTCACTTGCTCATGCTCAACACAACTAAGATTGAGGTTTCCTACTTCCCATATAAATTGGCCCTCTATTCAACTCCTCCTCTTCTGTTCTTCTCTCCTAACTACCTTCCCTACTCTGTTTCTGTTCGCAACCTTGGGTTCGTCTTGGACCCATCTCACAAGTCTCACTCTTGATCTACAAATCTGCCACTGGGGACAGACCTAATCTCTGCAACATCAGAAAAATAAGACATATTCTTCACTTAAACAATGCTAAGCATCTAATCCCCTCGTTAGTACTCTCTCGATCTGGCTACTGTGCCAGTTTACTCTATGGCCTTTCCAACAATGCTTTTTCACCTCTCAACAAAGTTCTCAACTTTGCTGTCCACACACTCTTCAACCTTCCCCACTTCACCTCCTCTTTCCCATCCCGCTGTGAGTTAGGCTGGCTATCTTTGGGACAGAGGGCAAAGCATACAATAATTTTCATCATCTTCAAAAACAATACAAAGACTTGCGCAACTCTTATTATAGGTCCATCTCACTCCTTACTCTCCCTCTCACTCCTTACGATCATCACCTCCTTGCCACCTCTCGTGCCCCTTCTCAATTGCGCTATTTTCCTCTCCATGCTCCCTTACTACCGATTGATCATTATCTCCCTCTCTGCACTACTGCCACTCAATCTCTATTTATTTTATTTTATTTAATCCAAGCTCTCCAACTTTCTGAAGAACCACTTGCATAGCATTCTACACCACCACATCTCCCTGTTCTCCACTCCCCCTTCCTCTCTACAATAACCATAATGGCACTTATCCCTCACCCCTTCATCCTACAATGTAGCATTTCCTCCACTATCCCTTTCCTGTATCATGCTCTACTGTCTTCACCCTTGGTTCATGTTTCTACCTCCTCAACTTCATCTGGTCTTATTTTCACATCCTCTCACCCATTGTTATGGACACTGTCCCTCTTCTCTGTAAATCAATGTTAACACATTTTGTAAGCATGGTTTTGACAAACATGCATTGGTTTCTCTGTCATTTTCATTAAATAAATAATTAAATACATAAACATAGTTTTGAAGTAGTGGGATGAGTGAGAGCTTTTAAAATGTGTTTTAATAAGTGTATTTAACTGAGGTGTAAACAGGTCCTATGCAAACATCAAACTAGGGGATTTCGATCCAAAGATGAAGGCCAAGTAAATTGGAGATGTGAATGTGCCACCACTCCCATAATTAGGATTGAGGACTTCTATCCATTCAGAGCCACGTCTGATCTATCATGCTTGTACATGCATGAAACAGGTTTGAGATGGAATAGGGTGTTGTGTTGCTGTTCTTGTCTGAATGGTAATGTTGGGCAAGGGGCCATATATAGATATTGAAAATGATCTGAGAATGGGAAGATCCTTTCTTGTAATTTGCATGAGATCATTTAGTTTTTTGACTTAAAGGCCCTGATTTAACTTTGTGGGTTCAACCATAGAGCGAGGAGAATAACAATTGTTCAGCTTGATAGCATACATTAACCACTTTGCTTAACCAGTTGACCAAATCAACTGCAGACATAAGGTCAAATAGATCTGTGTACAAAGTTGACCATTATCACAGGCATTGAAGTAACTTCTCAGAAACTGGTTTTGGTGGTCCTTTAGCACTGCTAAACTGGAAGACAGACTGGAAGTTAATAAGCAGAGTATTCATTTCTAGATGCATGGATAATTGTGAGCATACAACAGATTGCAGAGCTTTGCCAATGCTCATGATGTAAAAAATCTGCCTGTAGTTGGAAAGTGTCCCAGGATTCAAAATATTTTCCTTCAAAGGTGGTCTGGTAATGGTGAGCTTTATTTTAGAAAATATGAATCCAACGTGAGAAAGTCACTGATTAATTCTTTGATGAAGGGAGACATTTGGAGTACTTCTATACTGAGAATATTGGTGTTTCAGATACCACATTTTTGGACTGTTTGAAAAGAAGCAATCATTTTTTGACTGCTGTTGAAATTGTTGAATGATTTAGAACATGGTGTAGCATTATTAGCATATGTAGAGGGTCGTCATTTGAGTGACTGACAAAATGTCCTAACACTATCCTTGAGCAAGCTGTTTTGTTGCAACTGTTGGCCAAACTGTTTGCAACTGATCTTAAAGAGTTATTTTGGTTCTGTTTGAAAATAATTTCAGAAATATGGCGTTAAGAAAATATCTTTTTATTTGTACTTTGAATTGGAAGCATTAATTTCTAAATTATGCCTTTCCAAAGTGTCACCTGAATAGGTAATTGTATTGTAGCATACGCAAGTTATTAACTTAATTTGAGATAAAATGTCTACGGTAAAATGTGAATGTTCTTGAGGTATGCACAGAAGGCAAAATTCAAACTGAAAAATCAAATCAAAATGATACTTTAGAATATTGTCTAAACAAATAGGTAGCGTCATAGGCCTCAGGCAAGAAAAAACAAGGCACACTTAACATTGACAAAGTGATTGAAATGATGCTGGCAGTCACAAATACTAAATGAAAATGAAGATCTCAAATATTCAATTGGAAGTAATGTCAATAGTTTTTTGTTAATTGTTTTTCAAGTGGGAAAAAAGTGTAACTGTGGCTCTACATTACCTCCTCCCTCACAAAGGAAAACAGCAACTGATACTTAAGAGTCAATGATATGTATGAGAAACATTTAAAACTGACAAGAATGCAATGAAATAAACAAATATAAGTGAAGAGTCAATACTAAGATGACACTTTAATATTCAGAAAAAGGTACAAATATGAGGGCCATTATTTCTGTAAGATATTATACGTAGTGGAATTGATATCCATCACATGACATTCAACCTTAATTACATGACAGAAAGAGTTAGCACATGTCCTTTGAGCTTAACCACAGCATAGAAAGTGGGATGACTAAGGTAAAAACTCTGTAATAAGTGTGCATTAATGAAATGCTTTTAAAACTAGACAACACATTAGTTTGGTTAACCATGATCTGGAATACTGCCTGAATTAATCATGGCTGAAGTCATGATTTTAGAGGACATAACTAATAGTACCATGAGTGCTCATTGGCACTGTCTTCATATGCCAATACTGCCCCATTTGGATACTTACTACAATCGAAGGTCGGATATGGTCTCAGATGTCCATCACATAGTCATCATATGCATTTGCAAGTTCTGGAGATCTTCCCCTGTGTTAGCAGTGTTAGCAACATGGTAGAACATGAAAGATTGTGAGTTTACCCATAATTGTGGTTTAGCAAATAAGGGGGCTTGACATTACCAAAATGTGACACGTGGAGAAATTGAACATTTCTGAGTGAACCACCTATTCTGGTAGGAATTCCCAGGATTTCCTATGGTTTGAGCTTGTCCTTGGCTTTTGAGGCAAGGGTTGAGTACACTTGTGCAATTGGTAGCCTGAAGCCTCAATGAAGAATGTCAATTGGCCAACAAGCAATCTAGAGATGTCTTAATGGCCTACAAAGGGAACAACTCATGCCCTGCTTACTTTGGGGGTTTTGTTTGCTGCTGTGGGAGGAGTACAAGGCAGACTCACAATTTGGTGGTGTGTTGGAGGAGTTTGTGTTTGCTTCTTGCAAATTCTGGAGAGTTTTGGAGGAGTTTTGTAGATGCTTGCTAGTTAGTTGTTCTTTTTTTGGTGTTTCCTAGTCGTTCTTTGTATCCCTTATCTGTCTGTGTGTGTTTGCTAGACTCCAGCTCTTAACTTCCCTTTTTTACTGTTACTCCATTATAAGAACTGTAAAAAACACCAAACATGTTCCCTACTCGTTGTTTTCCTTTGTTTAACCCAAACAATAAAAAAAGCAAAAAACATAGGCTCATTACAAGCTGGCCTTTGTTGGGAAGGAAATTAACTTTTCCCACCACTCTAGGCGCTTTTGAGTGAGGCGAGTCCCATGAATAAGACGTGCAATGTACCAGGGTTTAGGAGGCCATGCTAGGGAACCCTACACTCACACAATATTGCATGAATTGTAGAAGTATAGACGTGGTGCACACATATGAAAAGATGCCATTTTGTGGTTATGGTAGACACACTCAGTCCTGCAAGGCTGTGTGGTAAACATAGGCTTGATGGAGAAACCTGAACAGGCCCGAACGCTGATGGTAGAAGGACCCACGCTGCTAATTCCCATTGAAACTTCCCTTTGTTCCTCAACTGTTGCAATTACTTGTTATCCCGGAAAAGAATGCACACTGGAAGGCCACGAGACAGCACTAGGCTCCTTGCTCCACACATTAATCACAGCTAGGCCACCAGCAGACCTCCAACCCCCACCCAACCCATCAGGAGTATTGCAACCCACAACTGACTGAATTCTGCGATATTTGGTGACCTCAGACCACCAACCATAAAACCAGTGGTCATAAAATATCTGAACGAACGCGACCATTTCACCTTGCGAACAAGATGAAATTCAATTGTTCACTGAATCTAATGTACTGCTGTAGTAGGCCAGCAGCGTATGCCCCATCGTGCTCTTCTGTGTTAGCACTGCAGTCATAAGTGTGCCATTTGAATGTGGAATGATGTAAAATTCCTGCGTGTAGTCTGGAGTGACGAGAACTAGGGATGTGGAAAACACTTTTTTTAAGTCATTGACATTTTGTACCATGCCTGCTGTCCATTCTAGTTTATGGTTGTGCGTGTGTGCTTCCCTGAGGCCCTCTAAGAGCGGTCTTGTGTACACTGCATAGTCCAGAATCCATGCCCTGCAGTACTTGCATAACCCCAGAAATTTCTGTAACTTGTTTGGCCATGGCGTGCACAGTTGCTGTCCTGTCAGGTATGATTCTTTTACCGTTTGCTGAAATTACCTGTCCTAAGGAGAGTACCTTGTGAACCTTATACCCCTTGCTGGCTAACAGTTGCAATAGAGTAATGGAATCTTTGCTCACTGACACTGAAAACAAATAAGTCATCCACATACAGGATGACCAGGTTGGGCACCTGGATATTGCCTGGGTCTTCATGTAATATGTTGTTGAATATGCTTGGGCTCTCGCAATTCCCTTGGTGCAAAAGAGTGCACTCAAAGTGCTTTATGCCGTGTGAGGTACTGACATTCTAGGTGTAAGGGTATTGAAAAGAAAGTATTTTTTAAGTCAATCATTGTCAAGTGTGTTGCTTCCTTGGGAATGCTGCACATTATGGTGGACGGGTTTTGAAACAAACAAAAATCTTTCTGTTCTAAGTCTTTAAGGGGGTGGATATCCTGGATCATTCTCCAATTACCCCCATTTGCCTTTTTGAAAGAGTATATGGCAGTATTGCAAGGCGAGGTGGAGGGTATTATGGTACCTTGTTAGAGCAGGGCCTGTTTTGTGTATTTAATCCTCTCTTCTGCCTCCCTTGATACCTGATAGTGGGTACTGTTTCAGCCAAAGCAATACCGCTGCAGGTTTTAGTGTAATTTGCACTGGGATCAATTCCTTCAATAGCCCTAAATCATGCGGGTTGGTTGTACAATATTGTGCTGGCACATGTTTTAAGTCATCCTGGATGAAGTGAAGTGGCATGACAATGGCCATAAGCAGGCTCTGCACTCTTCGGTACTGTACCATAATATTGCAGGGGATGCAAATTTCAAGTATTATCTCCCTGTCGTTGTCATTGTCCTCAAACAGTTCTGCATCTGTCACTTCCTTGAGGGGTATGATGGGATCAATGCACAATCCACTGTGCCCTACAACAATTCTTTTGGCAGATACTCAGCCCTTGTAGAACTAGGGACAGCATGGCGCCGGCTACTAACTCTGGGGACACTACAGTGGCAAATATGAAATCAGTTGGTACCATCCAACAGGCTTTGGTGATTTGCCGCACTGCGTGCACGAGCACTGTTATGCCATAAATGAACATATCTGGGTCAATGGGAATGCCTCGCACCACTATGTCATGTGCCATGGTGTGTATCACGAGCATCGCCTTCATTGCGCACATACCTGGTGTGGTGCAGACAATAACCTTGTCTGTGAATGAGATTGTCATGTTGAACTTGCTAAGCAGATCCCTGCTGAGCAAGTTGACAAGAGAGCTCTGAGAGTGTAGTAGGGGAGCGCGTACCACACTTCCTGCAGCTTTACATCTAAGTCTTTTGTATATGGAACTTTTAAAATATCCCCAGAGAATCCCTGCATGTCCAGATTTTTGCCAGATAATGGCAAGTAACCTTCACTGATGCATGATTTCTCAGCACCTGAATCAACCATAAAGAATAATTGTTTGTTTCCTATCTCTGCCCCCCGAAGGGTTTCTCTTCTGGGTTGTGGTTCATTGACAAGACTGGACACACAAGTGCTCTCTGTGGGCTGTCCTAGTTACGATATGTGTTGGTTCCCAGGAATGAGAAAGGGTTTCCCCTCCACCATGGTAGCCCCTTGTATAACTGGGTGCACTATTAAAAGAGTTTGTGTATCTTGCCTGCTGGAAGTTGTTGTGGGGTGGAAATTGTTGCATTGCCTGCTGGGGGTGTCGCTGTGAGGGAGGTGGAGGCCCCAGTATTTGAGGGGGCAATTGTGTGTATGCCTGGTGTATCTTGTACGGTATGGAGTTCATTCTGGGAATTGGCCCTTGCGGGGCCCCTGGGGGTAGTGCGTCGTAGTTTTGTTGGCCATAACTGTATCCAATTCCTTGGCTGCTTCTACACTCCCTTAAGAAATGCCCTCACTTCCCAAAGTTACAACAATGCCCCATCCCTCCTCTGCAGGGTCCCATCCCTCCGAAACCCCCCACTTGCTCCTATGAATCCAACTCTTCCTGGCTGCTGCCCTCCTTGTCACAGCAGTCCAGGGTTTTGCAGAATTCTGCCCCACTGTCATTGTCCTGCTTCAGCCCACACTGCAGCTATTCTGGCATTTGTAAAGTGAGGGGTTTATCCTCCTTCTTCTATCTGTGTTGGCACTGCTTCCAATGCCACCATAGCTACTTTAGGTAATATGTTTTGTACCCGTTTCGCTTCCTCTGCCTGTCGCCTCTGAAGCATTTCCTTCTCGCGCTCTTTTATTCTTCTATATTGATGCACTATTATGCTTTGAATTTCATGCCACCCCTTCGCCTCTGCTCACACAATCTTGTCTAATGTCTTTTGTTCTTCCTTGAGTAGGCCTTAACAATAAAATGTAAAAAGGGGATTGACTGATCCCACGCGTTACCCTTTTGTACCCTCACATTTCTTGGACCTTAAGAATTAATTGAGCGGCATCCTCATCGTCACCCGCGGTACACTGCATAATGGACTGCAAATCACATGTGTCTGGGAAAGCTCGCCACAGTGCATCCCATACCTTTACTCTAATTTTATTGAAGGATGCGCCATCATGTGCATCATTGCTCAGGGTTACTCCCGGGTACCCCGCTTTTACCCACACATCAGCAGTCTGATCTCCGATAGCGATATGAACTGAGCAAAGAATGTGTGGGTCAGCATGACCATGTTCTTCCCCCTGTGCCAGTCCTTGTGTTTCATGCCATAATGATAGAGTAACATTATCTTGCAATAGTAATTCTGTAATAGCAACTTGCAAGGAGCATGCCCTACAGTCCTTGGAGAGATGAGTCCAGCTGACCCCACATGATGGAAAACAGGCAGATGATGCTGGGATCAATTGCCGCCTAGCCTCCCCTATGGAGCAAGCCCATATATAGCGTCTCACCAACCAGCCACAGGGGTTCTTACTGTAAAGTGATGACGATGTGCTGCCTTATGAGCATCTGCTTGTACTAATTTTCGGCAGAACATTTGCAAGATCTTTGCTTGCATAGTTATTTTTGGGCTATTAAAAGGTATTATCCCTGAAAGAAATATCTTGAACTTTTTTCCCTGTGGGTTGTATTTTTTCTGACGTGAAGATACATGGGCGTGCCATTAGCAGTTTGGTAATAACGTGCCAGTATTAACATATACTGGCACGTTACTGCACCAACCAACTACGAGTTTGCCTATGAGGTAGTGGACTGACCTCCAAGAGCTGGCAGTCATTCCGCCACCTTACTGGCAAAAGTTGCCGGTAATACAGACTGCGATAATATCGGCACCTCGAATACCATCAGAATTCCCCATGGAGCCCAATGGAACTCCATGGAATGGAGATAAACATTGTCTCCCACCACTCGTAATCTTGTGGATATTCCACTGGGCTGAGTGGCAGTAACGATAATAGTTAGCTGTATTCGGGCAGATTTACCGCCAGAATACGAGCAAACTTTATGAGCTCTAATGTTCCTAATATCTTTAATTTCCTGTGGTTGTTCTATGCGTACCCCATAAATCGCTCTCTACTTAGTTAGCTTCCTTATCCTTAATGTTTGTGTTTCATGACTGCCCTTACCCTTACATGTCTGTCATGCATCATTGTGTTTGCCTTTTTCAACTTGTGTTCATTGCATATTTACACCTTAGGTCACACACACAACAATAAGTTGAATCTTGTAGGGGAAATGCATTAAGGAGTTGTATGTGGAGAAGAGAAGTAACTGGGCTACTCATCAACCACTGTTTCAGAGGAGGTAATCAGTGACAGCCATGCAAGGGGGATGAGTGTGAATAGAGAGAGATAAAAGGAGAGATAGACAGAGAGAAAGAGCAAGAGACAGAGTGAGAGAGAGAGAGAGAGAGAGAGGAGAGAGAGAGAGACAGACAGTGGCTGGTTACAGTTACTGTAGTTGAAGCAACAGTGACTGAGCCGGCGGCTACCTGCAATCAATGGAAGTTTGTGTTAGCTGCAGAGTCATTCATGAGTTGCTGGATCTGGCAGACAAGTATTAGGAGCTTGACATTGGTGAGAGGTGGTGGTACCCCAGCAGCAGGGAGTGGTAGCCATTGAGGTACAGAGGAAGGATGGGAAAAGGTCGAGAAGGAGGAGGTGGTTGTACATTCAGGAGACTGAAGAACGTCAGGTGGAAGAGTGAGTGATAGCCCCCAAGCAGATGGTTTAGGAGGCAGAGACTGAAGCCACTGCACATTTACATGCTCAGGAAGTGGAGAGTGGTCTCACTACACCTTTTCCTCCTCCCCAGAATTGGGGAAAAGCATGCTTGGGCGTTCCTTAAGTGGACAAGGGTGGGTCAGATGTTAACCCTACCTAGGACATCCACACCAGTCTGGTCATGGGCATGGGTATAGTCAGTGCATTGCAATGAACCATGGAAGAAAGCATGGTCACTAACAGCAGCTAGCACGTGGATGTGTACAAGAAGCACACACCATGTGCCACAGACCCCAGCAAAATGCTGCAACGTCATTGAGCTATGATAGCATCAGAAAGGGAACATTGGTTCACATTTCACCTTGTTGCTAGCCACACAAGTTGACCCAGATGCCCCCCTGATCCTCAGTCAGCATAAATCACTCCATAATCCCTGTGTCTGGCCCAACACAACCCGACCCAGTAGGTTACCTGTGATTTCATCGAATGAAAATACAACTAATGAAAATTTTACAAATAACAAACAAAACCAAAATAATATATTTCTGTATCATTGTTTTGGGGGAGTTCCCCCCACAACCCCACTTTCTTGTACTACTTTTGCCCCGCACCCAAAACCACTATTCCCACTACCAACCCCATTTTTTGTTTTTTCCGAAATGTGTTATTTTGGTTTTTATTGTTTTTTCATTCGTTAAAATTCGAGTAGTTGTTTTCTATTCAATATAATCATTGCATACCGACCCAGTGGTATGACCAAAGAGCAGGGTTGTGGCTCTACCACCACTGGCAGGGTGGCCACCTGCTGGTGTGGTTCACGGTGGGGTTCTAATTGGGCAGGGCATGAGAAATGGAATTAAGTGGCATGTGGTCGTATAGTTACTAAAGGAGTGGGTGAGTGGGCGAATCATTATCGATTCTGTGTAGAGCACTCGATATTCATGAACGTCTAGTGATAACGTTGTGGCGTATACCCTCCAAAGGGGCCTCCAAATGTGACACTAAAAATGAACTGAGAGCAACAGACCTATGGCCCCAGGCTTGCGGTGATGGATGCACATCCTTTACCCCTGTGAAGTGGAGAACTATTGCTGTTAATGTTCCGTATTAATACATTACAATATGGCTCCAAAATTCAGTTAATCAATGTTGAATGGTAAGAAGTGATCTATTTAATGTTTTGTTATTTTGATAGATGCCAAATAAAACAATCCAATACATTTCGGACCTTGATGGCCCATCGTCAGTGCGCAATGTCTATTAATGTTCAAAACAACGGTATTAAACAGATGATAGAAAAAGGGGAATCATGGTGCATTAGGAGAGTACAAAAAAGGGGGGTTCCAGAAAAATGTGGCTCATTTTTGACCCTGTGTAAAAAGGAAGTGGCGTGAATCAATAGCATAAAGACCTTGTATAAGGCTTTAACACTATTGATTCCAACCATGGCCCATTTTTGTTAACTTGTGTGGTGGAGAGGAGGGGCAGCAGTGAGCCATTTACGTTGAAGTGTTCATGTACCTGCTCCCCGCCATCACTTTACGAGCTTCAATAAAATAAACTCCATTGTAGTCAATAACCAGGCTACATAAAGAGACGTGTAATTTGGCACCAGTGTTAGATAGAGCCAAATAGATGGAGGCAAACTCTCCTAGAATGTAGAATCTTTGGGTTGGGCTGAGACCTGGAGTTATGGGGTTATTTTGAGATTGCCCTTGAATGAGTCAGATACTCCATGTACAATGACACTGTTAAACATGCTCAGTAATGAAACAGCCACGAATTGGCACCACTGTTATATACAGCAAAATAGATTGAAGCAGACCCATCAGGGATGCAGAATCAGAGGGTTGGGTTGAGCCCTGCATTTTGGAGTGAATTTGACCACAGGAGTCTTGGTGTTTGCTGACCCTTGAATGAGGCAGAACAAGGACAATAATGTCACGATTTGCTAGGCTGAATAAAGAAGAAGCCAGGAATTTGCCAGACATAATAAGCTTAACTACACTTTAAAGGGAGGGCAAACAAAACATAACTAACTTGAAAAATGTAACTTGAAAGCAAGGAGAACATGACCTTTAAATTATGGAACTCAAATGTACTTCACATATGAATCTGTTGTGTGGTCTCCCAAGCCTTGCTCCTTGTTTGCCCTGCTGACATAGACTTCAGAAATAGTTGTTAATTTGTATGAAATTTAGCTCTCTCATATGTGTGTCCTTGAGGGATCTCCTGTGCTCTGAAATAGTACCCCCAGATGTGATAAATATTTGTTCACTGCACATGCAACCTGGGGAGCGGGAGAGGGTTTCCACAGCTAATTGAAAATGCACATATGGTCACACAGACTGCTTGCCAATCCAGAACTGGAGCAGAATGTCAATACTATTAAGTTGAAAAGCACAGCCAACAAAGACATTGACCATCTCGTCTGCAGTGGACCTGCTGAATTCTCATGCCCCATATGGATACTGCAAGTCTGATTATGGAAGATGTTTGTCACACAGTCTATTACATCTTGGTGTCCCTGAAACATTGATGGACTATGAACACAATAGGTGTGGACAGTCCAGACGTTGCAGGGGTGGGCTAGCACACTAGGTTGATTTTCTCCAACCTTTGTCTCACTCTTGCAAATGGGGTGAACATGCTCTTGTAAATGACAACCCCTCTGCTGTCCTCATTCTCGGTCTCATTGACATTTTGTATAAACATTGTCCCCTTGACTTGAAACCATGATTAAAATATAAAGGTCTGAGGAACTCCAAAATGCCCTTTATGCCTGCAATGCATGGATCATGTTGGAAGCTCGAAAGCAGCTCTATGGCCATTTACCCTTCTTCTCCATCTCCAGACATGTCATTTTCTCATATTGTGTTCGATAGTTCTAACTCCCACTGCTACCAGTGTCAACGCCTCACTGAGTGATGTACTGTACATGTCAATCTGCTCACTGGCCTCTTCTTAAGGCTGTAATAAACAACATATATTATCCAGCATGTGTCACTATATATGTATCAGGTAGATGCTCTCCAGATCCAACTAATGCTGCAGTTGGTCTCTGCATTGCTCTGTTCTTTCAGATGCCCCAATGTATGGAGGTTTTAATTCCACCAAGTTAGTATTGCAGTTTTCAGTTGTTTGTAAGGGTGGTGGCGTCATGACTGTAGCTTTCCTTACTCATGGTGAGCACTGTAGGAGTGGTGAAACCATGCACAGTTTTTATGGTTCACGCTTAATATCCCATCTCGATGTAGGAAATGGCCTGTGAAGTGGGTCACCATAAAATGGAGGACATGGGCATAGCAGTAGATGTGTATGTTTTCACTTATCCCCAGAACAGCTATAACATTATACTCAGCCTACTTACAAAACCCCAGGAAGGTAGCCTGTCTGCCAGAACCTCCTTTATTTTCTCCCTGAGACCATCTACCATGCAGGACTTGCCACCAAGCCCTTCCATAATAAAGATGACCTGCTAGCAAATGGCAGTCAGTGACTGCTCTACTAGATTTTACTGCTGTGATGTATAGGTAGACGCAACGTAGGATCCAGTGATGGCAATTACATCTTTGACTTGAACACTGGTCTTCATATCCATTGTCAGGTGGATGGTCTTAACCTCAGAGTGGTCCAGTTTAATTCCCACTACTTCTAGAACATGCTTGTTAAGTCATGGGACTGTAGTGTATTGGAATCAGTGCAGGGATCAACTAAAGAGAAAGTTGTCATGTTTGCGCCATTTAATAAAATGCTTAAACAGGAACTATGGGCCGGTGCGTTGATGGGGAGATAAATTGTGTTCATTCTGGAGGACCATCTGTCTAAAATGGTCTTCCAAATATCTTCTGAAAATCTATGTATTTGAAAGATTCTCTTTGGTAATGGTGAAGGAAGGTGTTGCTAAATGCCTCTAGTAAAGGGTTGCCAAACATGTGACTAATGCTTCCTCATGTAGACCAATAGGGAACAAGGTGCCAATATTGCTCATCGGCCTCCATTGCACAACACTTTGTTTTACATACACTGCAGGTGGCAATATCTGATTGTTGATTTTCAGCTATGAAACGACTCCCCACAACAGCTCATTTTGATATCTTAGATGGCTCTAACTGTGTCTCCTCCTTCTATGACTGCTTAGTGAAATTTGCTGGGTACGCTGTATGGATTCTGTTGGTGATAGTTGTGTTGATATAACTCTCTGTGACAATGGACGACCCTAAGAGTGTGTTGTCTGACCCTTTCTGGAGAAGAAGGTACACTGAAGCACAGGAAGTATCTGAAACGTACATCCTGTGACAGTGCTTGAGCTTGACAATTCTATATCTTTGTCAATGCTTTTCCCTCTTGCTCTGTCACGTATCCTCTCTCACTATCTGTGCTATCTTCAAAGAAGATGTGTTTGAGTCCCAATCTAGAATCAGATGTTGGAACATAATTGAGCACTAAGCTCAGCTGTTGGGGAGAATTTCCAGTCAGGTAATGGCCCAGGCCCGAGTTGTCCTGAGCAAAGAGTGCACCTTAACTTGTGCCCAGCTCCATCACCTGACCAGTAATGTCCACCCAGCCACTGGGGGATTTATAGCTATTAACACCCCGGCATGGTGGCACAGAGGTGTTGTAATTTCTGAACTTAAAATAAGTACAAAACAAAATGGAGACTATGGGCGTAGGAAAAAGGGAACTACAAATGTGCCTTCTCCCTTTCCATGATGGTGAATCCCATGGAGGGGGAGGGGTGTGACAGCCGAATTGGTGGAGAGCATGTGATTGGCGAGGTGGCTGCAGGCAAGTGGGGCCTCTGATGGGATGGTGCCGGGAGTGGCAGGGGTGTTGTCAGTAGGGAGGCAAAGAAGGTGTAGAGTGAAAGAAGGCTTTCAGACTGGGAGGAAAGATGGTGCCTCCCACTGCACAGGAGGCTGGAAATGTGGGCAATAGCATGAGGTAAAGGTCACTTTCCAAGCTTCCGTCATTACATCACTTTCGAGGGGATAATCCTTATTAAGTTCCGAATTGTTGTCTGGTTCCAAGGACATCACATCTTTAGAATCCACAGTGATTCCACTTGTTCAGCGTCTGTCAATTACTCTGTTTATTACTGAGGTGATGTCATTTCATCTCGCACTTGTGCCTCACCTGGTGATGGCTCACCTTCCTCATCCTGAATGCCCTCATTTAATCACCAACTGCAATTGTCCCTATAGTTCATGCATGATTACATGTGTTGCCAATGTACCTGATTAACTTTAGGCAGGTACCACTGTCCTTAGCATAGGTAGAGATCTGCAGTCATTGATTCATTGCCTTTGCTGGCACACAGACCTATATATTCTGGACTTGTTCAATGCAAAATGCCCCTGCTGTAGCTAGTGAGAAACACCCCACAGTTACATTACTCTATTGGCCCCTAACCCATCTGCTTCGATGTCTGGGTACTGCATCAGATACACACATGATCCATACCTAACTCGCCTGCAGTACAATACACTAGCTACACAACAGCTTTGATGTGCTCTCCTCTGACAACCACAGCAGGAATGTGCACCTAAGCATGCTTTGGTGCGCTCTATCCTCTGGCTCTAAAACAAATGTATGTCTAAGAATGCTTCGGCATGCTCTTTTTCCATCTACTGAAATGATGTGAAAAGCAGCCTTGTGCCCCTCTTTGATAATTGGTGGCCTGCAGCCCCTGTGATTTGGGGGACACTCGAACAACAGATGCTCTCTACATAGTTTTATTAGCGGACACTTCACTTGCTTACAGGACCTCAGGGAAGGAGTCAGTTATCCTGGTGAGATTTCTTTGTGAGGCTGATGCACTGTAAGGGAATTGAAATTGGGGGAAGAGTGGCACCGTGGAAACAGCTTCGTCTGAGATTGATTATTCCTTTGAGTCTTATATGAAAGAAATGTTGCATCTCCTGGCTTATGTTCCTGTGGACTACTGCAAGGCACAGTGCTGGAAGATGGGTCATGGTGGGGTGAAAGGGAACAAACAACTTACTGGAATTGTCAAATGAATTCTATTATGAATGTCAAATTTGGAGCTTACTAGTAATATCCAATTTACGGGAAATATCCAAATGCAAGTTTACTGAAAATGTCATGCATACTGTACATGCCAGGCTTACTAGTGACGTGCTAATAAGAACAGAAGGGGGATGTCAAACTGGAAGCTGTCTGGGAATGGCATGTCCGGCCAGAACATGTGTTTTTCTCCATGACTTAATGCCCTGATATATTGTGACATCAAATGTCATGACATTTCATCTCATAACAAGAATGGACCTTGTTATGCCTGTGGCATTCGCGATGAGTGTTGTACTCTTAGTCCTAGGTCCAACCCTATCGTTCACTCTTTGATAGGGCTGTTGGTGATATTGAGGTTGAGTGGGTACTGTTGTTGCTTTTTCCCCAGGCTGTGTGTGCATTGGTCGCATGAATCTCTGATGCCCACTGTAGATTTTATCTGATAATTTACTTGCGATTTGGCTCAGTGTAAGGGGCACAGACATAAACTAACTTAATGTACTGCTTGTGCCAATGTATCATGGTGCACTACAATATATAATCTGGAGGAAAATGTAACATAACAGTTGGGAATGCCTGTGTTCTTGGATGCATCAGCATGATCTGAATCGTCAACTCAGCAAAAAGGAAATTGTGATTGCAAGATTTCCTCGCACCTAGTGCCCATCACATAACCAAACATTGTGCATTTCTTTTTTATGCACCTGTTGATCTTTGAAAATGCCACACATATAAAATATACCCCATTCTGCTACCTAGATGTATGTTCCCTCTTAACAGATCCACACACATTCAATCAGAAAAATTATTTTCATTCCACATCACCCCATTGTCTGTTCCTCTTGCATCTATTTTCCCATCTCCTTATTTTCTTCCAACTCCTTTTCTTCTGCATGGTAAAGTCATAGACCCCAGACAGGGGTACAATATGTCTAAAATATGCCTACATCCTGACACTCCAGGCGCTCTTAGATTGCTACGTTGGTGATTATGAACAGTATACAATTCTTATAACATGTTCCTAGGAGTGCTTTGACATGCTCTCTCCTTCGCCAATAAAATAAATGTTTGATTAAGAATGTGTTGCTATGCTTTCTTGCCACTTTAACAATGACAGGCACCTAGGAATGTTTTATTCATTTATTTAATGTATTTATAACGTGCCGGAACAAGCCCATAGGCATAGAGGCGCTGAGACAGACAAAGACAAAAAAAAACAATGAGCAGTCAGTCGTGGAGGGCAAATCGGTGATCAGCAGCAGGGATGACAAGTTATTCAAACAAAATAGATTTCAGTCTACGCTTGAAGACAGCAATCGAGGAGTAGGCTCTAAGGTCCAGAGGAAGGGCATTCCACAAGCATGGTGCCATCTCAAAAAAATATCCTTCTGAGACTAATGACAGTTTGACCTTAAGGGAGGACAGCGGGCAAGAATTGTTTGATGTTAGGGAGCACCTATTTGGGAGCCACGAAAGCTGGTTAGACAGGTAGACAGGGTTTCTTCCATACAGACATGAGTGGGTGAGACACAGAAACCTGAATGTGATCTGCTTGCGAATGGGTAGCCAATGTAAGTATTGCCTAGCTGCAGACATGTGATGGTATTTTCGTAAACCCTTTACGACCTGATCAGCATTGTTTTGCAACTCCTGAAGACAATTAAGGTCCCCTTTCCCTATGCCTAAAAGCATGGTAGAACAATAATCCAGACGAGAGCCAATGATGGCTCGAGCCAGGATAGCACAATTGGAGGAATCCAGCAATGGTCTGATTTGGACCAGGAGTTTGATGTAGTAGGAAGTACTTGAGACCAATCTGCTAATGTGGGCTTTCATGGTAAGCTCTTTGTCGAGCACTACTCCCAAGGTCTTAACTTTTGAAAGGGTTGTCAGTGTACAATCCGCAATTTGAAACGAGCGGTACGCAGTGTGCAGATTTTGTATTTTAGGTGCTTTGCCAACAATCATAATTTTAGTGTTGGCATTATTAAGCACCACTCCACTAAATACCATCCAGGTGTGTATGAGTTTATAGGAGGTATTAATGATCACTGAATATTAGGAGTGATTGCCTGAAAGAGGAATAAGGCACTGCGTGTCATCTGCATAGTCGGCGTATATTATGCCTTCTGACTCCAACAGCTCGAATAGGGGCAGGCTGAAGATGTTAAAAAGAGCAGGGGACACACATGACCCTTGAGGGACCCCACACAATAGAACATGGCCCTCTGCTATGGCTTCCTCATAGAAGACTCTAGCCGCCCGTTAGTCAGGAATTATTGAACCCGGGATGAGGCCTCTCCAGAGATGGAGGCATAATCTTACAGTCTAGACACCAAAATAGAATGATCTACCTGTTTGAAAGCTACAGTGAGATCCAAACACATCAGTAATGCAGTATTTCGTCTGTCACAGAAATGGAAGATGTTGGATTTCAAGCCCATCAAAGTGGATTCAGTATTGTGAAAGCTTCGGAAGTCTAATTGCGTGGGGCCTTGGATGTTATACGGGCCAAGGAATTCTTGAATTTGACCATGGGCAGTTTTGTCCAAAATTCGCAAGAGAAAAGTGGATTCGTGATTGGGCATTTGTTTCCTGCTAACTTGGGATCCTATGAGGGTTTTTTCAAAAGAGGAGAGATCCAGGTCTGCTTTATCTCGAGTGGCACCTAGTTCTCCTGGCAGGATGCATTAACACATTTTGTATTGCGAGGAACTAGTAGTGTGGGACCACCAGCCTACCATAGTTGTTCACCGGGGGCACTGTCACTTAGGGAGCCTAAATTTGCCATGATAACACCCTTGATTTTCTAAATGTTTGCAGCATATCATCCTAGATCAAAGTGCACTACTTTGTGTCTGTTACAATTGAGTGTACCAAAGGGTTAGGGTCTTCCAGCTCTTTCAAGATTTTAAACATTTTTTTTGAGTTGGAAGATGCTTCCTTAATTCTAGTTTCATAGGAATATTTCTTAGAGTTGCAGATGGCCATTTTGTATGCCTTAGCAGCATGCTAATGTCCTTTTTTTGTATTTTGTTCTTTTTGCGCCCTAGTCTTATTCCAGATCCATAGAGTTTTGTTTTTCTGGAGTTTTAGCTTCAGCATTTCAGCGCTGAACCATATTTCAGTTTTAACAGGGCTAATTTTATTAATTCCAAAGAGAGCATGTCATGGTAAACAGCAGCCATCTGTGTAGCTGAGTTGAAATTAGCAAGATTCTCCAAGAAGGGTCCAGGAGGTTCATCATGGAGACTGGGGTCAGTTTCTGTAGATTACGGCACATCACATTCTGCCATGGATTGCAAATTTCCCTAGGAGGCGCAATCCATTGTAATTGGTTATTTACAATGCGCTTAATGCCCAGAGGTTTCTAAGCGTGGACCGGACCTTTGTTGATCTGCATCATCTTGCTTCCAAGGGGAGCATGTTGCCCCTGAGCTATCCTCCATGGGAGGTGAAATTGAATAAGGTGATGGTCAGACCATGGACATGGCTCTACCTCCACATTCTCAAATGTTACATTACGTGGGACCACCCAGTATAGGGTTCTACCCCATTCATGCGTAGGCTGTGCGACATGCTGTGTAAAATCCAAATCTCTCAAGGTGTCCTGCACAGCTCTCGCAACAGGCTCCAGAGGGTCATCCAGTCCTAGATTGAAACCTCACACAATAGTTACCCTAGATTGTGGTTTAAGAGAGGAGCTAATACAATCACAGAAGTTTGAAAGAAAATCTGGCATGGTATTTGGAGAGCGATATAGTATGAAGATGTAAAGTGTAGTGTTATTGTTTGCAGCCAGCTTTTTCGCATGCTCTTAACTCCACCCATACATTAACACGTAACAGAGAATAATTGGTCAGGCTCTCTGCCAACGAGCCAAAATTGCATGAACCTAAGGATGCTTTGGCTTGCTCCCTCCTCTGTTAATACAATTAACATGGACATAAGAATTCTTTGGAATTGCTCTCTTTCCACTAATATAAATGATGTGTGACTAAACATGTTTTGGAATATTCTTCTCTGCCTATGAAGCGAAATGTAACTAAGAATGCTTCAGTGTGCTTTCTTGTTTTCCTGTAAAGTGAATCTGTGTCTAACAATGGTTTCCCATGTTCTCTTCCCACCTAGAAACATATTTTGGCATACTCTGCCCTTTACCTGTAAATTGGATGTTTGACTAAGAATACTGTGGCATGCTGTGTCTTCCGCCAATAAAATAACACATGCCATTAATGTGTTGGCATGCTCTCTACCCACCTACCAAAATGATGTGTACATAAACAAATTTTGGCACACTCTCTATGTATATACAATTAATGTATAATTAAGAGTGCTAATGTAAAGCAATACTCATTTTCTGTATAATCCATATAAATGACAAAACTGTAAATCAAAGTCCAGTATGCACAGTGCAAGAATAAACACTGCTTTATATCAAAATACTGGGAAAGGCGATTTAGGCAGTCCCTGGGACTGAGCCTGGTGAATGAACTCTCAACCCTGCCCCCTACTGGCACACTTTTTATACAATTAAACATGAATTACATTTTGGGGCATGTCAAACAAGCTGATTGGTGACACATTATCAGGCCCCTGGGGCAAAACCGTCTAACACCCATTTCATGGAATCATGATTCTAAAATATCCCACCCCTTAATTATATCACTTAAGCTGACCAGCAGAAAAACCCATAGCTGCAATTGGTCTGCACAATTCAACACACACAATAGCTGCAAGCTAATTGGATTCTGAGTTTAGAGAGAGCATGAGGCAAGAACACTCCACTGAGTCTGACCAATTAAATCATGAGTGAACAGTAACAAGGTCAGAGACACTTCAACTGCCTATGGAACACCATATCCCAGTCCTCTGATTGGTTCCCTCTTCTCCCGCGAATCTGCAGCTGCTCTGTACTCACCTCCCTTTGCATGCCTGGTGTGAGCTCTGTTTACAAAATAATTGCAAGACAACATTGCTGGAAAGTACTTCCTCCTATTTTATTAATTCTAACATGGAACGTCTGCCTGGTTCTGTATAAGCATGGCACCTTGGCCTTGAAACTATCTTCTGGGAATGCTCTGGCAGGATTGCGTTACCATGAGAAAAATCCTCCACTGCCACATTAATTGATATTGCTTTGCATCCTCTGCCATCCTGACCTCCAAAACTCTAGATTTCTGGTAATATGTAAAATAAAAAAAATCAGCTAAAATAAATACATCTTCTAACATGGGCCTACAAAAAGATGGCTGCCTAATTGTTCACATATTGCTCATAAAAAGACCTACAGCCCTACCTAGCAAAGCCGAATCCATATAATAATTTAAAAAAAAAACATCTGTTTGCCTTTTTTACTACCCCTACATGGGTGCTACAAAACGTGTACTGTGACAACAATTCTCTTGTGTGTATTTATTTACTGTGCAGCACCAGCTCCCTGACGTGGTATACAACTATGTTTTGCCTATGCTGTGATGTCAGCAACCGCATGCTCCCTGTGTAAGAGCATTACTTTTGTAGTTGAGTGTTACTTTCATGGTTGGTACATTTGCACAGCCCTCAACCCCCGCCACTGGCCCCCATTGAATTATGCCTTCACAATATGGCATCCTTTCTCCTCATCTCCAAAAATACGGTGCGCCTAAGAATGCTTTGGCATGTCTTCTTTCCACCCCAGAAAGGGCTTGTGACTAAGAATGTGTTAGCATGCTCAACTCTACATGTAATATAAGATATCACTTTGAATGTTGTTGTGTGCTACATTGTTCTAAGTTATTATTTTTAAGTTGGTTTATTTACGCGGTCTGCAATGCTTGGATATGGGTGTGTGTCTTCAAAATGTTCAGTATACTTCCCAACATGCTACGAACCTGAAATTTGGCATGTGGGTAGGTTGCATGGTGTACACAATGAAAACCGTATAAAATATACATGTTCCTATTTTTTTCTTTTTTTGTTGCTGTCTACAATGCTTGGATATGTGTGTGTCTGTTCGAAATGTTAAACATACTTCTCAACATGTTACAAACCTGAAATGTGCATGTGGGTAGGTTCCATGGTGTAGACAATGTAACAAGTATAAGATATTAATGTTTCAGATTTATTTTTAAGCAGTCTGTAATGCTTACCCCTGTCATAGGGCTCTTTGCACCGTAGTTGTGCCGTAGTTCTAAGTTCATGGTTCCTAAAGTTCAGCAGTTCATGAAAACTTCAGCAGTTCATTGACACTAAACTTTCCACACTATCAGCATTCTAGCTGACATTAGCGGCACTCACTTTTGAAGTCATGCATGTGACATAAAACTGTACTTTTGTAGTAATGGAGGTGACAGGAAATGGTGCATGTCTCTTCAATAGTGTCCGCAATGTCGTTGTCTGTCACATCATGGAAAATCTCTCATGGTAATTACAGAAACTTAATTTCCCACGCAGTTGATGAATGTATGCCATATCAACAACACAGAGCTTACATGCTTCAGACATACACTTACGGGTAAGGCACTTCAAGCTTACACACTTCAGCCCTACATGTACAGCACTTATGTTGAGGTCGCTGCTGCCTCAACAGTAGATCAGGACACCATTGGTATTGCTACGCAATCTCAACGCTCCAACTCAATGTAGTGGCATCATTTACGGCATTCATGCTTTTCTCATGATCAGCTTTATGTTGCTTGCTCCGGAGTTAGAAACAAAGACAATTTGTTCACACTAGCTCCTACAGGAAAGACTAGCAATACTGTCTACAAAGAAGCATTGCCTTAGTTCATGAAATAAACTTCAAACTAGGACTGAAGCAGCAATTAACATGTGAAGCATGGGTACACTGGCTAGTTACTTTATTAAGTAAGGTGCATTTTCATCTGACTGGTCTGTGTGCTAGCAACACGTTTTCTTTGCTCCACTTCTTTTCAAGGGCACAACCTATCAACCTTCTGTTGCTTGTTCTTCCAGGTACCCAAATCCCTTGTTCTGCTCCCCAAAACGCAGCCTCCGACTACCTCACCATCCTTTCCCTGATCTGGACTTTTTTTCATTGAAGGGCTTTATTCCTGTGAATCGTGCTACGCTTGTGCTTCCTCCCATTGCTTCTCTTTGTAGGGAATAGCTTTTATGGCCCTCCATTATAACTCACTCTACCCCATAACCTTACAGACCACACGTAATCCTAGTTTTGGCCCATTCCCTCAAAACACTGCATTGACTCCTGGTTTTGGCCCCACGTTATTCTGGATTTCAAATCACTCACACCTCAGCACATTAGGAGGTCAGCATTTTTCCACCACCATATTAAACTGGAATGCAATTATCAGTACCGGTGTGTGTTGCAAAATCTATAGACATATTTCTTTTTGTTTTGATTTTTGGGGGAGAAAACCATACGCTTTTCCTCCTCAGTCCTTCATCCTATCCACCTGCACCATGCCCCTTGAGTCCACACTCGATCACCTCCCCAACCCTTTCGTCACAAAGTGTCCTTCTAATGTCTCCACCCACTACCATCCCTCAACTTCACTGCCACTGCAGTGTACGCATGTTAGAAAGCATGCTGATATCTCCTGCGACCACCAGCACTCTAACCTGTGTTTTCAATTTTCATCATCAACAGTGCTTTGTTCTTTGTTCCCTGTTCCCAGTGTACTTTTCGTGGCATTGATTTGTAGGTGCTTTTCCCCATTGAGACATTTCTTGGAGAACAGACATGACATACATTTCCTTTCCTTGTAAATGTAATGTGCTCTTTGTGTTGGTATCTTTAAGCAAATGCTTTTTAAATGAAAACATGTTTGTGGACGTGTTAATACAGGAAATTGATATTAAGTTACCATTCTTTATAAGCGTACACTTCAGATTCATCGGAGTGCTTTGCCTTTTTTTGTATTGTGCATTTAGGTCAATTTATAAAAACTTTAAGTACATACAACATTTTTAAAAGAGACATTTCTTGCATTTATAAAACTCACATATATAAGCCTTACATATATAACCACATTACGTTGACCGGAACTGATCGTAAAGGATGCTCTCCATATTGATTACGTATTCCGGTGAACTTTTGCCTAACAATCAGCCAGGTTGGGACAAGCTGTTAAAATGTGGTGACATGTTCCAATTTCTCTATGGCATAGTCTACAGTAGTAGTCATAATCAATTGAGGATTTGGCCTGCCATGTACCCACATATTCATTGGTGGGAAGAAGGTTTCATTTTAAATACAATATGAAGTGTTTGAACTCGGTTGAGCAGACCTTAGTCAGATAACTACAAGGTCTGTAACAGGGAAAGCTCTGATAGGAGTATTCCTTGTATCTCTTCTAGGATCCAGAGGAAGGATTCAGAAGGGTGAGGACAGATGGAAGGCAAGAATCAAGATTAGAGAGCATATCTTCACAGGTGTTCTTGAGAGCTGTTTTGGTGCCACTGGCTGCTCTGAAGCCTGACTGACGAACATGGAGAGAACCAAAAGATTCAGTGTGGAGAGTAAACTGGGAGATGTCCAGAGAGTTATTGAGGGGAGAGGGGAAATTGTAAATTGCAAAAAAGTGATTGCAGAAATCAGCCAAGGCCGGACTGAGGGTACCAATATGGTCCTTGATGGTTCTAGAGGAGCAGGGGAACACCTGCTTGGAAGACACTTTCATAGATCGGACTAGCCTAGAAACATCGTCATGGGTGGTCAGAGAGAAAAGGGAGAAAGGAGGAGGAGAGGGAGAGGAAGAGGAGAGAGAGGACAGGATGTCCTGAGTTTTAGTGTTGAAATGAGAAGCCAGATCTGTGCAGAGGATCTGAGAGGGAACAGGTGAGGTGGAGAGTACAGAAGGATTAGCCAGTTCCTTACAGATTTTAAAGAGTTTGGCCATGTTGTTAGAGGCAGGAGAGATGCAGGCTTGGATATGGGCTCTCATCTTGGAGAGGACAGAGAGTCTGTATTTGCCTTTAGAGCAGGCGGCAGGCCAGTTTGTCAAGAGGATGAGCCTGATGCCCTCCCCTACCTCTCAGCCACCCCACATTTGCATTTCAGAGTAGCAGGATCAGAGTCATACCAACAGTTGAACTTTGAGGTAGGCTTCAGGAGCATTCTCATGACACGGGCAAGGACATCCAGAGTGTTTTGAGAAAGAGGGCTGTGTCAGAGTGTGAGTCAGCCGCAAGTGTAGGAGGAGCAGAGAAAGTAGGGTCAAAGGCCTTCACTGACAAACGCTTCATGGGCCAGATGACCAAGAAGGTAGGGGCCAGTGTTGGGGTCGAATTCGCCAGGGGGACAGAGAGCTTCAGGTGAGAGGAAAAAAGAAATTGGTCAGTCCAGGAGAGAGGAGTGGTGAGGGGGTTTGAGAGGGGGATGCCTGAAGAGATAAGAACATTCAAGATGTGCCTGGCAGAGTGTGTGGAATATACTGAACATTGGCAGCATTACAACATTAACATGTTTTAGAGTGATATGCAAGTATACATTGGCCACAGACAGCAGGACACGTGTTTAACAGTGACAAAGCTGATATATATATATATATATATATATATATATATATATATATATATATATATATATATATATATATATATATATAGCTGACAGGCCTCAGGTTTTTTGCTTTAGATGCAGCCAACATGAACATTGGTTTGAAAAGCTTCCTGTGTGCTTTTGGGTACTTGTCATCTATTGGAGTTTTTAACTTAATGGCTTGTTTACCCAACTTTTCTCAAACGTGTGCTGTAAAATGTACCATTCAATCCATTATTTTTTAAAAATAAATCTGGATGGGGGAGCAATCTTGAACTCCCTAAATGGTTTTAATTGGTTGATGTGCTTCCTCTGGCGAATCTGAGGAAAATATTTACCCCCTGCAGCTGAAATATTCGGCAACCACCATTGCTTGCAGGCACAATTCTATAAAGCTTTCACCACCAGGGACCAACAATTATTTTTATTTTATTGTTTAAAGTGACGAGCACTGTATAGAGTATGGGTATTCAACGTTTCGGTTGACATCTTTTTACAATAGCACAGTAAATAAATAAGTAGGTGTTGAAGGACTTGTTGATTGATACCTAGTTGTACCTCACAACCTTGGTTTAAGATTCTGTTGTCCTTAGTTTGAATTATAATTAGGCTTGTGTCGCATGGGTGTAAATCTATGGAGACCAAGAGCCCCTCTAATCCGTTGTTGAATAAGAAAAAGTTGGGTTGAGCTTACACCTTCTTATGCGCCAGTTTTGATCAATGACAATTCTGTGTAATTAGTTGATCATCTTTAGAAAAAAGGGCAATATTTCTGTATTTGTGAAAGAGTTTTTATTTTGTATTTGTAACCCTTAGTGGATGACACATGTTTCGGCAGACAGAGCCTTGCCTTTCTCAAATCCAGGCTAAATGAAAATGCCACCAAGTACTGACAGGTGTAATTTCTCATCATCAATAATTAGCCTTTGGCGATGCCACCCATCAATTAGGTTTTTTAGCTCCTGTATGATTCTTGTTGTGGGATTCTCTGACAGTTTCTCATAGCAATTTGGGTCTTGAGATGATTATTAGCCATCTGAGTGTAGTCTGATCTATTCATCACGATGATATGTCCCCCTTTATCGGCTTCTTTAATAAAATTGTAAGGGTTATCTCAATATAATTCAAGGATAAATCACGTACGTTTTGGAAACCTAAAGGCATTCATGTTGCAATAACAATGTATTAGATTTACCGTGGGTACATGAAGCCTCATTTGTATATATACATTTTCTTGTGGTTTATTTTCTATACAGGTGGGATTGAACCCCTGAAATTATTAATGGCATTATGCCATTAACATTGTACCTGAGACGTTTTTGACTTAAGGGTAAGATAACTGTGCTAAACTAAAGGTGTGTTTCGCTGTTGATGGTAATTAGCCAGCCTGACATGATATGCCCCTGATGATCTGTAGCTAGCCCCTCACCTTGAACTGGACATACTTTTTTGTATCATTATCCTCGTCCCCACTTCCTGTTAATCTGCACAGGTAACGACATAGAATGTATGCACTGTCAAAATGATTTATCTTTCAAATCAAATAAAACACTTAATTTCTTCTTTTTTACTTCCTCGCATTTTTAAATCATGTAAACAGTTATCAACCGCATATGAAACTAGTTTTGTGTTGTGTTTTGTATTTATGCACCAAACCGCTATGTCACATGTTTCTTAAATGGGTTTTTCTCTCTCTCTCTCTTTTGCTGGCATTTTCATTTAGCCTGGATTTGAGAGAGGCAAGGTTCTGTCTGCAGAAACACGTGTCATCCACTAAGGGTTACAAATACAAAATAAAAAAAAAACTCTTTCACAAATACAGAAATATTGGCCTTTTTTCTAAAGATGATCAACTAATTACACAGCATTGTCATTGATGAAAACAGGCGCATACAAAGGTGTAAGCTCAACCCAACTTTTTCAGTAAACAAATAAATAAATGCAGTACTCTGAGTTGAGGTCTCTGCATTGGTATGTGCGTCTATTGGAATTAGTCCTTGGTGAGGTGCTGTTGAAAAAGCCATGTTTTCAGAGATTTATGAAATTGGAGACCTGTGGAGGGCTATGTTACTGGAATTGCGCAGAACTTTCCGTCACAAATTACAGTTGTCTACACGTTGTGCCACAATGAATTGTCACCTAGTTTTAAGAAGAGATGCAACCAGAGACAAAGTAACAAACAGGGAGGTTGTTGACGGTAACACATCTCTTTTGAGTCAACACATTTTCACTTATTTTTCAGCCAATTGTCTGTGAGCCAGTGCTCGCTTCATTGTTTCATTGGGCCATTTTGATGAATAACGAACACACATTCTTAAGAAATCCTTAAAAAATACTGCGTATGTTCTGTCCTCGATGTCTTTCAAAGAGTAGGTATCAAATCGCCCTGTACAGGTCCTATCCGTGTTTTGGTTACAAGTCTGCTGAACTTTAGACTAAAAACGAAATGCAGTAAACTCTTCCCTTTTAATTTCCTTATTAATGTATACAAAGTTTATTTGGAAAATAGTAACAGTAGACGTTCGTGGTGTAGTAAATGTTAGCTTAAAACAGCTTAAAACACAATGTTAAACGAATTAGATTAAAAAGTATATATATAATATAAATATATATTATATTTGACTTAGTGCCGAGAATCCGATGAAAATATGTGCTACAGTTAATGTTCATCTTATTGAATGTATACCTAAAGTGACATCTGGAAACTGATAATTTCCACTTTGCATCTGTTCTTATTCGTTCACATGATGTTGTTAGAGAAGCTCCTTAATAAGGAGTTCTGCAAGTACTTTAATTGCATTGCATGTATTCTTTAGTTTCCGGCAGCCTTCATTATGTTAGCACAAACGGTGCTCACAATTGGTAGCACAAAGGTGCACGTGCCTTTCTGTGCATATAATTGCTCCTCCAGTGAACGAGAACTTAGGTTTTTGGTTCAGATACACGATACAACCTTGCTGTAATGGGTTCATATGAGAGTTTGTGCAGCTCTGTATTTTATGTGTCTGGTTCTTGAGTTGTCAATGGTCATCTTGAGTGTGCAATGTTGGCAGTTCATCCTTGCTGTAATCCGGCAAGTACAACTCTCTGCAGGCCTCCTTGTGGTGTGCCTATGGGTAAGGGCTTTTGGGAACTCAATTGGGAATGATTGACCAGGGTATGGTGCAATACAGTGCTGTGTGCACATGAAAGATATGAAGAAAGCGGGTGCGCCCAAGGCACATGACACCAATTTGGTACAGTGAGAAATGTCATTCTGTTTTTTTTTTGTTTTTTCCGGTAAGGCTTCCCTGCTGGAAATGCAGCCTCTCCATACATGTACTGTGTTCTGAGGGACTGACATTATTTGTTTGCAAGTTAAATCACTCGTTCACCTGGAACACTGCGCAGCCAACGCTATAATCAATGATTCCAAGAGTTGGTATTTCTTAGTGCAATGTCAGTGGACAGAAATCCCTATTCAATTCTACACAAATTGAATCTATCAGCTGTTTTCATTTCCGAGTGTGTATTAAGCACACATATTCTAAAATGTTGATATTGTGTTTGAGAAATGAACATGACAGTGCCCTGTGTATAAAGTGTTGGTTATGCCAGTGGAACATCTCTTTCATGAAAAACTTGCCTTTAGAAATCTGCACAGGTCTGCTTAAAACAGAGCATCACTAAGATCTAGCAGCAGTGCATGTTATCTAATCTAACTTACCTATTCAAAGCAGCTCAGTTATGTGATGTCACACTGACGTGGCCAGCCTAAGAAGTCAGTCCAGGGCCCCCCACTATGCCGGCATCTAGGTTCCGCTGGAGAAGTATATGTGTTCATGGGTACTTATAGTGTGTGATGTGCCCTGGAGCATCCGTTCCCTGAGGCGTGGTGACGAGGGAAAACAACCGATGGAAGTGCAAACAGCTAAACACTTTCCTTACAAGGCAGGAGACCAGATTTCGGTGTATTCATAGGCGTTGGAAGAAAACACATTTCATTTGTCTTAAACAAAATTTATGGAGGCTTTCATTTTAGGAGGTAAGGTTTTGTTTAAAACACATTTGTGGATAGAGATTAGGGACATTATTTAGGTCACAAAACAGTTGAACCGACACGTGTAAGTAACAGGTTGTTCAGTTTAAACATAAGTCCTTAAACAAAATTATTCAATTTTCCTACAGAGATCCTCTTGAAATGTGTATGCACACAGATACAATTATGGGGGTAATTCATAGAATTTCACGCACAAGTGGCGCATGTGGCTGGTGCACAGTGTGCGCGTGCGAATGTTTGCGCCAGCCGCGTGCGCTAAAATCGATTTCCGCGCACAGCGTATTCATGGATTTTAGCCTCCAAAACCAGCCATGGCGCAGAGTGGAGCAGCGACCCTGCAGCAGCGCCAGTTACACCCCCAAGAACGCCCGCGCGCAAGGAAAAGCCGTCAAAATCCCCAATCCAGCGCAAAAGGCTGCGCTATCCCTGCACCAGTTTACAGGGCTGCCAAAGAGCAAACGGCAAGCGGGGAACGTGTATTAATGGGGTTCGCGTGAAGTTTCACACGCGATAGGCCCTGAGCGAGCAGGGTACGTGTATAACTGGGGTTCGCATGAAGTCTCACACGCGATTGGATCCGGGTATGTGTATTTCGGGGGTGCGCAGGAAGTTTCACATGCGAAAGGGCCTGTGCAAGTGGGGTACGTGTATAACTGGGGTTCGTGGGAAGTTTCACACGTGAAAGGGCCTGTGCGAGTGCGGTATGTGTATTACTGGGGTTTGCGTGAAGTTTCACACGCGAAAGGGCCTGTGCGAGTGGGGTACGTGTATAACTGGGGTTCGTGGGAAGTTTCACACGCGATTGGCCCTGTGCGAGTGGGGTAGGTGTATAACTGGGGTTCGCGTGAAGTTTCACACGTGAAAGGGCCTGTGCGAGTGGGGTACGTGTATTACTGGGGTTCGCGTGAAGTTTCACACGCGAAAAGGCCTGTGCGAGTGGAGTACGTGTATTACTGGGGTTCACAGGAAGTTTCACACGCGAAAGGGCCTGTGCGAGTGGGGTACGTGTATTACTGGGGTTCGCAGGAAGTTTCACACGCGATTGGCCGTGTGCGAGCAGGGTACGTGTATAACTGGGGTGCGTGGGAAGTTTCACATGCGATTTGAGCAGGGTACGTGTATTCCTGGGGTGCGCGGGAAGTTTCATACTCGATTTTGCTGTCAGAGTGGTGTACTGAATTTCGGGGGTGCGCGGGGAGTCCTACATGTGAATTGGCAGTGTGGGTCCTCCCAGGTGTTCCCTCTACACCCTCCACGGCCCCTGCAGGCAGCCCACACCACAAGGGACTACCCTGCACCCCTGGACATGTCCCGCAGGCAGCCCATCTACCATGGGCCTGCCCCCCAGCCAAGCCACATGTCAACTTGCACTTCTGATCACCCACTCATGTTCCCCTGCACCTCCACCCCCCAGCAGTAAGGGGCACCTGCCAGCAGGCCCCCACTCATGTCCCTTTGCATCCCCACCCCCCAGCAGTCAGGGGCACCTGCCAGTAGGCCCCCACTCATGTCCTCCTGCACCCCCACCCCCACCCCCCAGCAGGCAGGGGCACCTGCCAGCAGGCCCCCACTCATGTCCCTTTGCACCCCCACACCCCAGCAGTCAGGGGCACCTGCCAGCAGGCCCCCACTCATGTCCCTTTGCACCCCCACCCCTCAGCAGTCAGGGGCACCTGCCAGCAGGCCCCCACTCATGTCACTTTGCACCCCCACCCCTCAGCAGTCAGGGGCACCTGCCAGCAAGCCCCCACTCATGTCCCTTTGCACCCCCACCCCCAGCAGTCAGGGGCACCTGCCAGCAGGCCCCCACTCATGTCCCTTTGCACCCCCACACCCCAGCAGTCAGGGGCACCTGCCAGAAGGCCCCCACTCATGTCCCCCTGCACACCCACCCCCCAGCAGTGCAGGGCACCTGCCAGCAGGCCCCCACTCATGTCCTACTCATGTCCCCCTGCACCCCCACCCCCCAAAAGTGCAGGGCACCTGCCAGCAGGCCCCCATTCATGTCCCACACATGTCCCCCTGCACCCCCACGCCCCAGCAGTGCAGGCACATGCCAACAGGCCCCCACTCATGTCCCCCTGCACCCCCACCCCCCAGCAGTGCAGGGCACCTGCCAGCAGGCCCCCCCACTCATGTCCCCCTGCACCGCCACCCCCAGCAGTGCAGGGCACCTGCCAGCAGGCCCCCATTCATGTCCCCCTGCACCCCCACCCTCCAGCAGTGCAGGGCACCTGCCAACAGGCCCCCACTCATGTCCCACTCATGTCCCCCTGCCCCAGGTCATGACGATCCTCAATCCCACGAGGGGACCTCGTAATGTGGCGGAACGGGTTGAACGGTGCCGTCACCTTTTACGGCACCGTTTAACCCGTTCCGCCAGGGTCGTAATGATTCCCATGGTGTCCAAAGTCACAGTCCAACAAAGCAAATCAAAGGGAAAAAGAAAGTGAAAACCATTGCTCCATGGTGAAAATAAAAAAATTAGAATAATCCAATGGTGAACTATGTACAGATGAACAATCCAGGGTCCATGAGCCCAACTGATGAAATGAAACCTATTCAAAATACTACCTAATAAAAAGCTATATACAGAAACGTGGTGCATTGTACAAGCGCAACCAAAATAAAGAAAAAACAAAAGGAAACCTAACACTATCTAACTATATACAATGGCGGCGGGCAAGTCCAGCGGCTCACTCTGCGGTGTCCTGGGCCAGGGCATCATCGAACTCCATGTCTATTTGCCGGAGGCGGGCCTCTGTCCTGGCCCCGAGGTCTCGCAGGGAGGCACTCATGGCCTCTTCCAACTCCCTGTGAGTTGCCTCGAGGCACTTTGCCCGCCTCGAAGCCCGACGCATGGAGAACTCCGCCCTGACCATGGTGAGCCGCGCCTCTTCTGCCCGCCGCCGCTCCGCACCTATCTGCTGGCCCAACCGGTGCCACATGGAAGACACTCCCATTCCTGGGTCCTCCTGCCCTCCGGCCGATGCCTTCCCCTTCGATGTTGATGGCCCTGAGCCATCATTGCTCTGACCTAGAGCCTGTTCCTGCTGCTGCTGTCCATGTGCCATGTATGATGGTGCCTGCACTTCCTCCATCAGCTGGTCTCCAGTTGTGGTGTCCACCCCTGCTGGGCCGCCGACTCCCGACTGTGGCAGGGATGTGAGCTCCACCAAGCTGGCTGTGTTGGTCGGGCCAGGTCCACATGGTGCCCTGGTGGAATCTGGCCCAGAAGACGGTGTGGAGAACGACTGGTGCATAGTCTCCACAGAATAGGAGAGGTCCGCCAGAGTGTGCGACACATGTAGGAACCCACCAACCAGGGCCCCTCCCAGCAGTGCCACGTCACGAAACTGCTCTCCGTGATGTCGTGCGTTCTCCGCCCAGGAAGAACACACGTCATCACGAATGACACACGTGCGCAACGTGACACCAACCAGGATGGAGCCCATACGTTCGTGGGACCCCTCGTCCACAGGTAGTGGAGAGGCAGATGACATGGCACTCTCCCCTACCTGCGGATTGGGCCTGGGACAGGGCTTCCCTGCTGGTGCATGGTGGTGCAGTCACAGGGTCAGGGACAGCGACATGCACAGGCCCCTCCGCGGTGACCTGTGCTGCCTCCTGACCCTGGCCCTGGACTGCACCACTTGCACCAGTGGTACGACCCCCCCCCCCAGGCCCCATGTGAGGCTCTGTAGCGGGCTCCTCCTCCTCTGTGGAGACCACCAACCTGGATGTCTCCACACTATCTTCCGCCATTGGAAGCCCCTGTGGGGGCTCACCCGGCCCTTCCGCCACAGCCGTTGTGGCAGACGCAGCACCAGCCCCCTCACTCCTGGATGATGGTAATTCCTGGGAGGGTGGCTGGGCCTTGCGTCCCCGCCCAGTGGAGGCATCCCCGCCGCTTGGCTCCACAGCGCCGTCTCGCCCTTTTCTTCACTTGACGCTGCATAGAGGGAGACATAGAACACAAGAATGAGGGTACAGTACAAAATACCCTAGACAGGCAGCAATAACACATGAGTGTCACTGTCAAATGTCACTTCCATCCTGTCATTCCAGAACACATGGGTGAATGCACACAACACACATGCAGAAACAGTCCTGGTGCCTGCAATCAACATCAACATCCATGTAGAAGGGCCCATGTAAACCAAGATGTTGCCTTTAAAGTCAGATGCATCCATGGCGTTTCAAAGTCACACACACACTTCTCAGGCACACACACACACATGTGCACCATACATGTACATGACATCAGCACCCATTCCTCACCCCCCCTCCATGTCCAAGAACAGAGACAGCCATGCTTTCATGTGTGCAATCCGCATAGAGCTCCCCATGTTGCATCAAAACACATGCACCAGCCATGTGGTTTACACATAACTGGTCTCACATGCATAACCACGATGTCCCTGCACACAAACATCCATACATGGCCTATGTCACACATACAGGCAAGCATCAGACTACCAGCACACTGCAACATGCCCTGTCTCACACAGCAATGCTTGGCCACTTACCGCTCAACTCCAGTCGGGTCTGCCTCCGAAGGATCTGTGCGTGGAGCGCTGGGCCTACGCGTTCCAGGACCCTCATCTGGATGTTACTCATGCGTGCCCGACCCCCCTCTGCGAGCTGCCGGGCCTTGTGGAGGGTCATGGACCTGAAGCCCTCCCAGCGCTTCTTGACGTTCTTGATGTCGTGGGTTGCCACCCCCTCCTCGTTGATGGCAACCACTACATCGTCCCAGATCCTCTTCCGTCCTTCCTTGTTGGCGCGTGATGTTCCGAAGAGGGCATCATAATGCCCCAGGACATGCTCCACCAGGACACCAACTTCGGTGGCAGTGAAGCTGGTGGCCCTCTGCCTCTATTGCTGGGGGTTGCCAGTGGTGCCAGATGGAGATGTGCCCGACATGGCAACCCCAGAGGCAGGAGTGGGTGGGCAACTGGGACCTGGGTCTGGGCTGTGGAGCGATGGTTTCCCAGTCGGGAGTCTTCTGTACCAGCAGGGCTGGACACAGCAACTAGACCCCTGCAGATGGCTGATGTGCAGGCACCAAATAGCAGGGCAACTGGGCAGCAGACAGTCAGGCAGCAGCAGATGGCAGGTGGGAGCGTGCTCGGGGCTCTGGGAGCAGGAAAATCGCCTTCAGGGCAGGAGCGTGGTCTTCCATGTGTTTTCGTGTGGCCAGCTTGATACGGAGTGATTTGGCACGTGAAAAAGCTGCACGTCAGCGTGTAATTCGAGGAAAGACCCTTAGCGCGTAAGCGTGTCAGCACACGTATGCAATTTCATTGGACCAAAGGTCCTTAGCGCGTAAGCGCGTAAGTTACATTACGCGTGCGGCCGTTTCCCTCATAGCACGTGATGACAGAGCACATGTGGAAAAACTGCACGTCCGAGTGTCATTGCGTGTAATTGGAGGAAAATGCCGTGGATACACGCGTATCTGACGTGTATGTGTGGGCCGGTTTAAAAGCTATGTGTAGGACGCCATTTCCTTGTACGTGCTTTTCGTGGAGAGCGAGTGGGTGAAATCTGTACTTCTTGTCGGTTCACACGCGATTACTTCACAGCGTTTCTAGTTCGTACTCCCTGTTACCTCTGACAGCTCTTTTCTGATTTTTTTGTTGGGCCTGTTTCCTCAAACAGAGTTCACTTTTCCTTTTTTCCTGTCTCCTCAGACAGCATACAATTCTTCTTTTGGCGGGGGTGTTGCCAACACGCACACGCGCATATTTTTCACGTTCTTTTTCGAGGCAGACGGTGAGTTCCGCACGTACTTAGCAACTGTGCTTGCCTCGTGTGTCACGTTCCCCTTCAGAGGTCATTGTAGGCTGCGTGTATTACGCGTACGCTTATTTTTGTGTTTCTGGGTGCTACAGCGTAGAGCAGGTTCATTTTTTCACGCACGTGGCATATGAGGGGTTGCGTGCACGTTCATTTTTGATTTTGGGCTGCCTGTGCATTGTGTGACCCTTCATCTTCCCCCGGGGGTTACAGACAGCCTTGTTAGAGCACTAGGGTACGAATTCCATCTAGTATCCTACCCCTTTAACCCCCAATTGCCCAGGACAATAGTTTGCTGCAACTCCCATACGCACAACAACATTAGTGCCATTGTTGGGAGGTGGCCAAGCGGTAAGGGAGGCAAAGGTGGCCGACCTTCAAAAGGTGGGCATGGTGGGCACGGTAGGGGACATGGCCAGGATTTTCAGGGTGTCCCTATACCCCCATGTGTGGAGGAACAATCAGGGACACCCATGCCCCTCCCCCATGGTTGAGGGAAATGTGGCTGACACCATCCCAGCTCAGCCCCTGTTGGACCAGCCCATTGTGGCACCTGACCTGGCTCAGGATGACTCCCAGGCTGACTTCCAGGTCAGCAAGTCTAGGCCACGTGTGGCGGTGTAAGTTGTTGTCACCAAGCCACGTGGATCTGGGGCAGCTATGTCATCTGCTGCCCCAAGTATGCAGGGTGGGGAGGCTGCAGGGGCAGCTGCAGCTCCATCCGCCCCAGCTCTGACTCTCCCAGGCAGGACAGTGTCAGTCCAGGTCCATTAAACTGACGTTCCCCCTGCCAAAATTACCCTGCAACCAATGCCTGCATCAAGACCTATGGTCATTGTGCATTCCCACACTCCTACTACCCAGTCCACCGGTGATTCTGCCCCTACTGACCAGAGCGGCGTAAGCCACTCTGGCTCTGCTCCACCTCTGAAGATGAGGAAGAAGGGTGCTCTGGCACGACAGGCTGAGACCCCAGACACGGCTACACACTCCGGCACGTCAAGGAAGCCTTGCTTTAATGACGCGGAACTTGATGCACTTGTGTCCTATGTGTCAGCACATAGCCACGAAATGCTGGTGACTGCAGGGTCCAGACCACAACTGGTCAACGTAAGGCACACTGGCAGATCATCGCCGACCGCATAAGTGCCCTTGGATTTGTGAGGCGCACAGCTGATGATTGCTACAAGCGGTGGAATGATCTGAAACGCAGAGCAAAGAAGAAGCTCGCCTCAAATCATGACGCTACTCTGGTGACTGGCGGTGGGTCTCCACAAGAGGATAACAAACTCACTGAACATGAGTCTGTTGCTGGGGCCTTCGTCACAGAGGAACAGATCCAAGGTGTGGGAGAACTACCTGATTATGATGCATTGTCCGGTGAGTGCCCATGCATGTGTGTGTAATGCATGTGCATGTTGTTTGGGTGACGGGTTCTGATTGAGTGCCAGGTGAGGGTGTGTGTGCCTGAGTGGTATGGGTCACCCATATGCTTCATCCAAAACATTCAGCGTCCTTGGATTTGGGTGTGACAGTATCCCTTCTGCCCACAGTAGTAATTTAGCGCAACATTACGGCAGTTGCCCTTGAAGTGGCATCTTGCAAAAACATTGTTTGTATTTTTCAGTGTTCGTTCAGGCTGATTGTTTCAATTCTCCCACTTTTGCTACGCTTTCCTCAGCCCTATTGCCACATTTGTGACATGCTTCTGTCATTGATGAACCCCACATTGGCCCACATGTGTTACCTTGTTAGGTGAATGATTTGACCATTCAGGCTGATTGAGTATTGGCCTGATCACATACATTTTTGGGGCCTGTTTGAATGTGGAACATGATAGTTGTTTCCTGTCATGTTGAAGTGCAGAACCATTGATGTGTACATCGTCCTGCAATCTCTGTATTTTTGTACACTGGATGTGTTGCAGTGTGTGGCACATGCTTATTTTGTCACACTATGTGGCATTTTTCATCTCATCATGTCCATCTCACATGGATGGCTGACAGTACTCATTCACTGACATATGGATGTCCTTGTGGAATGTACCATGGCTATGGTACATGCCATCTGTGTGATGGCATGTGTCATGTATGTGTATTGGATATTCCACTCACAGACCAATGAGTGATGGCAGTGCTACCCAGCATGCAGCAAATGTGTTGCTCTTCCATCTTGGTGTCATCCGTGTCTGCCTTTTGCCTCCCCTTCCAACTCAGTGACAGTGCATGCATGGGAGGTTATAGTCATGTGGGACATGTGTAAATCATGTACTGGTTCTGTAGCTTGTCAGGCCTATTTGTGTATTATGGTGCTAATGCCTGTTTCCATTTTTGTCTTTCATGTTTTTGCAGGGGATGACGCACTTGATGCTGTTGAGGTTGAGGAGATGGTGCAGACCCAGGAGGAATCTCAGGCACGACCGGGCACCAGTGGGGGACGTGGTGTGGTGGTGGGTGAGAACCCAATCTTGCTGCAGACCATTCTTTCCAGGGGTGTCTCTGGGTGCACCTCCCCAGACCTCTATTCAGGTGCTGATTCAGATGATGAGACCTATGTGCCGTCGCAGGTAAGTGTTTCTGGCAGGGATTCTGTTCTGTCCAACCCACCTGCACCAGGGGTAGAACCCTCTATGGGGATGTCAGTGTTGGTAAGTCCGCCTTTGGCGGTTACAGATGCAGGGTCACACTCCACAATATCTGATTCTGTTCCTGGGCCAGCAGATCAGAGGGGGAATGCAGTCCTGCAGCCTCAGGCAGTGCCGGCACAGCAAGGCGCAGATCGCCTTGCCCCAAACAGGTGTGGTGCCCGCCGACGCGGTGGCCGTACGCCACCAGGCAATACCGTATGGGAACAATCCATGTACGGTATGGCAACCCAACAGGCAGCATCAGTTGAGATGATGGCTCAAGCAATGGAGAGGGTGGCCACTTCCATTGTCCCCCCTGAAAGGCAGATGGAGCAACTACAGCAGGCAACAGACTTCATTTGCCAATAACACAGGGAAGACATGTGGGCGTCCAACAGGGACCGACGTGTGGCACTGGAGACTCTACGCCAATCGATATCAATAGAGTCCCAGGGCCACAGGGAAGCCCTGAGGGTAGAACTCCATCACCTCAGGGAGACTCTTGTTGACCTTGAGGCTTCCACTAACTTTAGGACAGAACAGCAGCTGGAGCGGCTCACACGTTCGCTCTCAGCTGAGATGCAGTCAACTCGAGAGGGGATCCGGGCATCACGTCAGGTGCTGCATGGGGATCTCTGCACTATAATCCTCCAGAACGAGACCTTCCACACCCGCATGTTTGCTGCCATGGAGGACCATACCAGGGCTTTGCGTGGGCCGCCTCCCATAGCACCACCACCTCCTGATGCAGCAGCAGAGGGTGATGAGAGTGACAGCAGCAGTTCTCCCACAATGGCATAGCCGTGCAGGCCATGAGCCCATGGAGGTGTTTTTTTTGTTCCCAACATCCACACAGGTGGCTGTTGGTTTGCACCCTGTCCTCGGACCTCCTGGGTGCCCCCCCATGGCCATTTTTGATTTTTGATTTTTGATTTTTGATTTTTTTTTAAAGTGTGTTGCCTTGTGTGGCTCCCGTGGGCATCCACTGAATTCCGGCTGGGCACATGCAGGCTTGTCCTGAGTTTGGGTTAGATGCTTGGGTTCGTGAGATACACACCCCTCCTGCTTCCCATTTCCATGGGCTTTGAAAGGGTGTGCCCAAGTGACAGTGAATTACACAGTGATGTTGGACTTCCATGAGCTGTGTGGGCAGTCTGTAGTCAATACTGTGTATACATTCCTAGTGGATATTGTTGTTGTATTGTACACTGCATGGTGTATTGATATGTGCTTGTGCATCCATGTATTCCTCCTAATTTGCTGGTTAATTCCTCATGTCTTCACAAGGCTGTCTACTTTGGAGATGGAGTTCATGTTGTAAGCAGTGCACTTACACATTTGCTTGGCAGCAACACAGTACAGTTGGAAGGGGTCAATGTGCTGGCACAATCAGGTTGTAAAACTACCACTACTTTAACTTAGTACTGTTATGTTTTTGCTATGTTTGAGGTAGTGTAGCTGCAATGTATTGTTGGTAAGTATTTGGTCATGTGTGTTGTTAGTTCTACATTACTGGGAGCATATTGTGTGTGGCCAGTTTCCATTAGGGACACTGTTCTTTGTGACACTTGTGTCAGGTTTTGGGGATTGCTTTGTTTGCTCTGACATAGCATGACATGCCATGGTGTGTTGGGTGGCGGTGCTGTGTAGGGGTTGGGTGACATGGCACTGTTGTCATTTTGTATTTTGCAAGGGGGTAATGAATGTAGCAGCATAGAAGTGTGTCTTTTGATGACACAGCATTGGTGGTGTTTGTGTAGGTAGGGATGCACACAATGTAACACTTCCAGGTGACTAATCTCAGGCTGGTATGGTTGTGACAGTTGACTGTCCCTTATGTCATCATCATTGATTGTAAGCTGGTATGTGCCAGGGCTGTGTGCACTCCACAGGGGTGTGATTTTAGGTGAAGTAATTAGCCACCAGCTGCCACCAGCTGCGTACGGGCTGCCTCACCCGTGCCCTTTCCCCTCCCATGCGCAGCGGGCGTGCATGTGCTTGGGGATGTGGGGGCATCACCATGTCCACCGGCAGGCCCCCGGCGTTTTGCAACGTTGGGCAGGACACATGCTGCCACTATGTTCCTGCACACAAAGCGTGACTTGAGCACTCCGAATATGCGCTCCACTATGCCCCGGGTTGCAATGTGGGCTGTGTTGTATCTTACCTTGGGTGGCGTGGTGGGGTTCTGAATTGGCGTCATAATGTGTGTGCTCAGAGGGTAGGCACTGTCCCCTGGGGAGGTGGTGATGGGTATGATTAGTGAGGTTGTGACATTACTCAGTATCTGACATGCATGCATGTGCTGTGGCATTTATACTCACCGAGCAGCCATGTATCGCCATGCCGCCCAGCTTCTAGGTCCCGGTTTAGGGTTGACATTCTGTAAATAAAACTGTCGTGGGTGGACACTGTATAGTTGGCATATACTGAGGTGATGATTCCCTTGGCATCACATACTACCTGCACGTTGATGGAATGCCAGTGCTTGCGGTTTCTATAGATGTGCTCTGATGCCCTGGGGGGACGTAGAGCCACATGGGTGCAATCAATGGCACCTAGGACTTTGGGGAATTGTGCCACCCCGTAGAAATCCTGGACGGCAGCCTGCCTTTCTGCAGGTGTTCTGGACAGGTAAATGTGCCTGCGGACTGATGGGCGTGCAGTCATGATGGCCAAGACCTGGTGTAGGCAGCGTAACTGCGTGGCCTGTGACACCCCCCCCCCCACTATAGCACTTGTCCGCTGAAATGATCCAGTGGCCAAGAAGTGCAGTACATTGAGGACCTTCTCCAGGGGGCTGAGTGCTTGGGAGCACAGGGTGGGTGATGTGAGGTCATCCTCCCATTCACTCACCAGGTCAAGTATTATGTGAGGTGGAAACCTGTACCTCCCATACACCTGGTCATCAGGCATCCCAAAAAGGCTGAATGGAGTGGATTGGGAGGAAGTTGTAATGAGTAGGATGGTTGCACACAGTTTCTATCCCTATGAAGGGAGTTATCTCCATTTGAGGTATGTAGGGGCAGAAAGCCTAACTATGAATTGTTTCCCCTGTGGATGGGGAGAGTGAAATGGATGTGGGAAAGTGTGCAGCAAATGAGAGAAAGAATACAAGAGAAACATATGAGGAACACATTTATACACAATGAGAGGAAATCTATAAGAGAAACTGAGGAATAACAAGGTGATTATGTCAGAATCGAAATACCAGCTCCATTGAGGCAAGGTCGCTAGAGATAATCATCACCATGCAAGGTTTTGAGGTGTTACATAATTCTGTCAGGACAGAAGATGGAAGATTTTGGAACATGAACAGAGTGGCAAAAGTAACAAGGAGTACATTTGGAGAGAGAGCAAAAGTGAGTGGTGGAACAACAGATGGGTGTGTTGGAGAGAGAGTGAGTTCCACAAATAATGGCAATGACAATGATTTGGAGAATGGTGGTAACCAACCAAGTGGGTCGATTAATAAGCCAGAGAGACCTACAAAATGTTGTGTTATATTAATAGGCGTTAGAAGCTTAGTATTCCAGATTTAATAGGGTTAATGATGTGCAGTAGGGAAGGTATATGCATGTTTGTAAGGCACCACTTGGACAGGGGAGCCAACGGTAGTTCCTAGTAACTGTTGGCTTCAAGGTAACCAGGCTCTCCTAGGGCAGAGGTAGGAGCAACATAGGTCCCAGCAATTTCCAACCTTGCACTGTTGTTGTTATATTGCTATGACTGACTGCCAGTTAAAATAGTAAAGTTGCGACAACACCACAACATATCAAGCTGGAATCAGCAATAAGTGCAGGGGCCCAGAAATAAGTGCCAAGGCTGAGCCCTGGCAAGCTCCCTCTGCCCCTACAAATGAAGTACTGATACCAAGTACCAGCTTACAGAATTGGAGGTGCAGAATGTCTGCTTGAGATCTGTCACATGCTGCATACTCCTTTTTAGTGTTGGCCCCACACCTCATTCTTGCAAAGTAGGATAGGGAAGATGGTGCTGTCAAAAGCTCCTGCATTCATGTTACTGGTGGATTCCGTCTTGATGGCATAGAATGCACAGAAGGCTTTGTCTTAAATTATTTGATACATTCTGGAATACCATAATTTTTGTATTCTTAGGGTCCCACTTAGGACCCAGTTATTGTACTATTCTTTGAGGATACTAAGATTATGTTGTAGTCATCCATTGCCGGGTACCATTATGCCGAGGTTATCAACATAAAGGAGGCATTTTATTTCTGAGCCACTCCATCTGAAACCTAGGGTTCCTCTGGCACTGCAGGGAGGTTACTGAAAAAAGGTTTAGGCTGAGGATGCAGACTTCTCTCACTTCTCCTTGCTGTTTGTAGGTCAAAGTTTGCAGTCTGAATGTGTGGTGGGGTGTCACACCTCACCACCACCCAGGGAGACACCCCTCCCTGCACTCCTCACCCACTCCTCTAAAAACACAGGGAGGTCATTGATATAGGTTTGGGCCATTCTCTCACTTCTGGTTGCGGATGCAGGTCCCAGTTTGCAGTGTGATTATATGCAGGTGGTTGCACCCCCGACCCGTCCCCGCAACAGGGTGACAGACAGGGTTTGCGAACACTGTTTATAAAGGATGGGCTGGCACATTCGTCTGCTGGATGGGTGGCCTGTTTCCTGTTATTTACAGCCCCTGCAAGCTTTAAAATCCAGGAATAGACAACATGCTTTGAGAAGCAGTCACTCGCTGTCTGCCTGGAACTTTCTGTTAACACTCCTGCTGTGCTGACTCTTCTGCATGCTAAAAGCAGGGGGGTTGTAACTCACACCGGATCCTCTGACCCCTCCCAAAACTGGCAGGAGGTGGGTCTGGCATGCCTGCATGTCAAGCATATTCTCCAGGCCTGGTAAAAATGAACATCCCTGCCCGGCCAGATACCGTTACCAGAGCTGCCCCAGCCACTGGGTCACAGTACCCAAGCTCCAGGGGAGGAAACAGCAACCCAGTGCTCACTGTCTGAATGCAGAGAAATCAACAATGCAACATGAAGATCTTCGTGCTGGGGTTGCTTCCAGCATTCAGATTTGCAAGAACTGCACAGAAAAGGCCTGCCTTTTGCCTTAGACATGGAAAGGTCAACTAATAGCTGATGTTTATAGGTCCGGCCATGGGCTAATCCACACACATCCTGTGACATTTACTAGCAGCACTTCTCAGGCAGGGGTTGAACTAAAGGGCTGAGAAGTAGGAGCTAAAAGAAGCCCCATGGTAGTTTTTACAGACACCGCCTTGCTATCCAGAGCTAATATGCAGCGAACAGAACTTCAACACGAAACACCAGCAGTCACTATCTCCATCAGTTTAATGACCTGCCTGACATTCTTTTTTTGAGGCCATTCTAAAATGAGGGCAGGTTATGCTGCACATTGCCGGGCCAGGGCCGGCAATGGCAATGAGTATTTATGTCATGCTGGGCTGCCGGGCCCGTGTGGTGCTGGTACCAGTGCGCTCAGTGCAGTAGCACTGTTTGCAGCAGTGCTTCGAGGGAGGCTCAGTGATTGATCATCTCCCAAAAAACAACGAGGCAGCCTGGCGATCACATAGTGCGCCAAGGACTCTGCAATTGGCCAGCTATTAAAAACTGTGACGAGTGCTTAATAGCAGGCCAGCCGCAGAGGCCTTGGCACCCAGTGCAGCCGCCCCATTTTTGGTAATGTATTTGTACTTCAAACAAAAATTGCCAAGAAAAAAGGGACACTCTCTGGCAAAAAACTTACTAGCATCAACCTAGAGCAACCAAGTCTCCCTACTAATCACCCCAGATTTAAGTTCTCCAAAGTCACCATAAAAGAAACAGAAAATACCATACTATCCCTCAAGCCCACCAACTGCCAAGGCGAGCTATGCCCCGCTCAACTCCTAAAGGATGCAGCCAGAGATCTAGCCCCCTTTATCACAAAACTCATCAACTCATCCTTCTCCACCAATACCATCCCATCCAACCTGAAAGAATCATGGGTGCTTCCTCTACTGAAAAAGCAGACCCTAGACCCACTTATACCCACCAACTACCTCCTGATTACCACAGTGCCTTTTCTCCTTAAGATCTTAGACAAAATGGCATATTCCCAGATACAAAAATACTTAGAAACCAACTCCCTACTAGGAACCAGGCAATCTGGCTTCCGACCCCAACACGGCACAGAAACAGCCCTCCTAGGCCTTAAGTCACAGATTGATGAACTCCGGGATGAAGGGAAAACAGCCCTCCTTCTACTTCTGGATCTATCAGCTGCATTCGACCTGGTCGACCAAACAGCCCTATGCAGCCACCTGAACTCGACAGCCCACTTCTCCAGAGAAGCCATAGCATGGATACAATCTTTCCTAACCAACAGGACTATGAGAGTCTTCTCTCCTACTGAAGCAGCTAACCCCATCCACATAACTTGAGGAGTGCCCCAGGGATCTTGCATCTCACCCACCCTCTATAATATCTTTACCAAGCCCCTCTTCGATAATCTGGACCTTCTGGGTGTCACCTACACAAACTATGCAGATGACACACAGATTCTCCTACCGCTTACCGGTGATTACGACAAGGATTTGGCCTTGGTGAACAGGATACATCTCATCATCCAGGCATGGATGTCCACCCACGGTCTATGCCTGAATGATGACAACACAGAGATCATCATCCTGGGCACACCCTCGACCCTCAAAAAACTCAGCCCCAAATACTCTGCATTCAACATACACAATAATATTATTACGGTTGCCAAAGAGGTTAAAACTCTGGGCTTCTACTTGGACTCCACTCTCTCCTTCAAGAAGCAAGTCAATGCCCTGGCCTCCGCCACGGTTTATACATGCAAGTTGATTCAAGCTGGCAAGGCCTTCCTGTCACAGGACAGCTGCATCACTCTAGCCAGAGCCCTCATTTTATCCAGGCTGAACTACTGCAACGCTCTATACATAGGAGCCAATAAAAAACCATCCAAAAAATCCAACGCCTACAAAATAACGCGCTGAGGGCAGCCTTAGGCATCCCGAAGAGAAATCATATTTCTAATACCAGAAGAGCCAACAACTGGCTCTCCACCCACGATTAAATATAACTAAAAACTGCATCCCTCACCCACAAATGCTTGAACAGTGCAGCACCCCGCTACCTTTGCGACAGATTCACCTTGAAGCCCACCACAAGAATCACCAGACTCGCTAACACCAACTACCTCTGGGTCCCCAGATACAAACGGGCCAAAATCGGAGGCAGCAGCTTCCAGGTCAAGGTAGCACTCCTTTGGAACTCACTACCATCCCCTCTAAGAACCGATCAAACCTATCACAAGTTCCGCCATAGCCTCACTAGTTGGCTCAAAGACACCGACATATAGGCACACACCCGCTGACTTTGCCCACTACCCTCTACACAGTCCAGGCACCAGCAGCACTAACCAACTACCTGTAAATCTATGCATGTAATGTACCTGCCTTTAGATATTGCAACCTGTTTGTGCCAACATGTAAGCAAACGGCACTTGCACACAAATGTATTTTCATGTTGGAACCAAGCTTTGAATATCCTTATGCCTTGCGCCTGAATACCCTCGGGTCTGGAGCGCAATACAAATAAGAAAGTAAACTAAACTAAACTAAACTGAGAGGAAGTTGAGATCTGACTGCTCCGCAGCAGAGATCTGGTAGCAGTAAGATCTCCAACAAACAAAAATTGCCAACAACGAGGCACAGGCTGATCGTGAACTGCAGACTCAAAAGAGCTGAAGACTAAAAAAGAGTGCAGGTGTTGGTCACCGGAAACACTGGGACAAATTAAGCACTGTAAGCTGCCTCTAACGAATCGTCCACTGCCGCCACCCATGGACTGCCGACTGCAGGCAATTGGAGCACTTGGAGAACTTAGCGCGCTTCACAATTGTGCAGATTTTTAAAGGGAACACCACTTCCTGCACACAAAGTTAAAGCAGCAACTTAGCGTCCAAAATTAGTGCACTGATCACAGCCTGCATTGCCAACTGCAGGCAATTGGAGCACATTGCCCAGTTTGCGCTAGTGCAGAATTTTAAATGGAACACCACTTCCTGCACACGAAGTTAAAGCAGGAACTCAGTGTCCAGAATTAGCATCCAGATCACAGACTCCGCTGCCGACTGCATGCACTTGGAGTACTTCAACATATATCACCAGCTGTCCCCCTTGACTTCTAAATCCATGACCTTAATCTTTGACATCTGAGGACCCATGAGAGTCATGGGAGATCTCAACATCCTTAACAGCCACATTTGCACCTTATTATTTCTTATTATTTGTACGTTCGATGACAAGCCTACAAACACCTATGGGAGTTTTTTCGGTCTGATCTTTGAGTTTCACTCTATCGTATTGTTTCCCCCTAAAAACATCTGAATTCACTAAACTGTCTCTGACCACCAAAAGATCTACTCTTCTACACCTACCAGAAACACAAACAGTAAGTTTCAGCTCACATTTTCACATCTATATTTAGTCCTGATTTGATTTGATTTAGTCATGTATGTCATGCATCCGAGCAGACCTAACTCCAGCGAATCAAACCAGGCCTGACAGTCCAAACCGTGAGAAGTCTCTATAGAGTAAATTCAAAAGATATGTCTTGAGTGCTTTATGGAATTTCAAAAACGGTTCAATATTCCTGGGTTCACAAGGTAGCCTGTTCCAGCATCTAGGACAGTACACTGAAAAGTGCTGTCTCCTCTGGAAACACAAGGAGGAGGTACAACCAAACGCAATTTGTGAGCTAACGAGAGAGTCAATTTGGTTGATAACAAGTCAGTTTTTTGGCAAGGTATGTAGAAGCTTTATTATTCAAACATTTAAAAATTAAATAAAGGATTTTAAAATCAATGCTGTCCTTTACTGGAAGCCAGTGGAGAGAGCAATAAAAGGCTTAAACTACAGCTGATTTTGGAACTTTTAAAATTAATCTCACTGCTGTATTTTGGGATTACAACTGTAATCTATTCAAATAGTTTGTTGAAATGCCTGCTAACTTCGGTTCCATGTAATAATGTCGCCACAAAAATCTCACCATGCAAAAATATCGCCAAAAATTGCCGTTTTTTTGTGGCGAAATTATTGCATGGACATTTTCCCGCCGATATTATTTACGGCGACCATATATATGGGGATATTATTACCTGATACCCTAACTTCTTGGTTCCATAATCTATTTGAGAATTAATTAGTGTTCCAACAACTGTAGCATGTTCTTTGCGTGGGAAAAATGGGAGAGCTAACCAAAGGAGGCACAATGAATACAATATTGATAAACTCCTTTCTCCAAGCCTTCTCTCTGCTCACCAGCTCCATTGATGAGGCATTTCAGGACTTCTACAGCTCTCTCACTGCGCACTTTTAGCGATATACCTCTCTGGAGCCTTTTCCAAAGCCTGGATATGCTTAGCTGTTCAGAAGCTAAGGTATAATATGCATTGACTGCTTTAGCACTATTGGTAATCCCACTTCCGGCCTTACTTCCTACAAGGAAGTTCCCCTCATTGTCCCCTCAGTCCTTCACTCAGACAAATTCTCCTACTCAAACTCCTTATTCACCTCTCTTCACTCTCATCCTCAAAAAACTAGCCAAATCCCTACAGACTATGTTTACACCTCGACAACCACTCTCAATCCCCTCATCCCTCCCTGTGGAAGATTTTACCTATTTCTTCTCCACAAATATCTTCAAGATTTGAGACACCCTTATTGTCATCCTCATAACATACACCTCCACCTTTCTGTACTTTATCCACTTAATCCTGGCTCAGGATAGGAGCAACACTCTGCCACTAACATTCTAATCCCACCTCTGCTGCCTACCTCAACATGCCATCATATCCTTCTATACATATGAAAATAATGATTTTAATGTTGCATATTGCTGTGTATAAGATGTTATCATTGTCATGTAATGGGCTTTCATTCAGGGCCCCTCTTGACGTTCCAGAATCCACTACTAATTACCAGTTTTTATGGTTACCCATACTCCACCTTTCGCTGAGGTTTCCCTGTTCCCTCTATGTACTATGTACAACACTTTACTGTGTGGAATCAAATAAATGCAAAGGTAAACTTGCAAGCAAAATTCTAAAACATGTCCTACAATGTTATGTCTCTTGACAGTCATTTGAATTCAGCTTTTCGAATAAGCTATATGGTCAAAGCTGTTACCTGGCACCCAACAAATGCATTTCTCTGCATTCCAAAATCCCTAGGTCTCGAAGTGAGCTACTCAACAAAAGAGTAAATACCTAACTGCATTGGCTAAAATAGACAACACTAACATTGTCAGTCCTGTATCACCCTCTGTATGCATTCATGAACTCAGATGAATATCACTAATAAAGACACAAGAGCTTTGCAAGATGCCCTCATTATGAGTTTGCTGGTCTGGAAATAAAGTGCCAGTAAAAACGTATATCGGCATCTTTCCAGAATGGCCAACTCCAAGTCTGCTGGTAGGGGCTCTGATCTAGATCAGTCCCCTTCTGGCAGAAAAATGCCTGTATTACCGGCACCAGTACTAAGAGTGCCAGTGATTCGGGAGCCCTATGGGACTCCATGGAATTGGGGAGTTACCTGCATCTCTGTCTTCATTCATTGGTTTTGCTGTCGTGTAGAGTTTATAATCATTGATCTACAACTGTCTGGTGTTTTAAATATTTTGATTGTTTTTTAAATATTTTGATTGTTTTTATAAACATGGTATGCTTGTGTTTAATTTGACACGTCCTGTTTTGGGAGGTAATTCTATTTTATGTTTCTTTCTTTTTCAAAATATAAAAAAAACACATTTTTACATAAGAAATGTGTGATTTCTGAATGGATTTATGTTAGTTACTGATATGGTCTCTATGTGATGTGAGAACCACTAAACATCAATATTGGCTTACATATTAAGAGTTTACTTTGGTTAACTAAGATCCAAAATAGGAATAACTTAAGAAAAATCTGTCTCAATGTAACATTTGGTGGTGTATGAATTAATAGTGTAATGGGGCACGCACCTGCAGTGGACTCATGCATGATTTCTTAAACAAAATATCTTCTAGGTGGAAAGGTTTAAAACAAAAAGTACCTCCAATAAAAACATACTTCTTTGTATTTCCACATAGATGAGCTTCCCATTCCTCATGCTTTTACTTCAGCTAAATTAAAGAAATAAGAGAAGATTGCTCTTTCAAATCTGAGGATAGCTCAGGGTCAACGTGTGTGTCTTGAAAGCAAGAAAAAACATAATAACACAGGTTCGCATCCCAGGCTTGTGCTTAGAAACTAGTTGGTATTAATTGTGTTTTAAAAGAATATTTATAATAATTGCATAGTTTTTTTAACCTTGACCAAGAAACAAAAAGCCTAGTCAACAAAGTGCATTATCAGGGACAGGCCATCAAAATAATAGGTTGAGCATACATTTTAACATTACTATACCCTGAAGTATAACAACTAGTCAGTAAGTAAGAAAAGAAATATGGCCTTCTCACAACTATTATTTATTTGTTCATGTTTTAGTGTTTTTCTGTATAAAGTACATATACACAAGGATGTTATACATACACATCTTCAACAAAAAGATGCTCAAGAATTAAAAATACATTAAAACATACACATCCTAAGAAAAAAAGAAGAATAAAAAAGGAATACAGCTACCTTAGCTCCAATTTATAATACATTTTGCAGAATTACTACTAACAAACCAATGACAACTCTCCCCTTAAACATTGTTTATACCAGCAAGGCCCCTTATCCCTTGGTCAGACACCTTTGTTAGTTCTGCAAAAATATTAATTAACATCCTATCCAGGGAAATAATAAGTGAGACGTGTGCGGTAGTCATGAGTCTGCACCATAGATCATATACTAAGATGAAGGAAGTTGAATGGACAAATCGGCCAAGGATTTGCATACTCGGATCCAGAAATAAAGGGCAGCACATAACAAGATGGAATAATGTCTTTGCAGAAGCCAGGCCACTCATTTTACAGATTTGCATTTCACTCGGTATACTCAACATAGGGCCAATAATCTTCAAGGTAGGTAGGCATTGTAATCTAGACTTAAGATACCAGCACCAACATTTTGTTGATGGAAACTTTACTAGATATGTTCTTAAATCATTAAGTGGTATGTAATAAGACTCTTTACCAGAATAGAGCTTCGGTCTACCCAAATCTTGCAGACCCATCATTCTATCACAGTTTTTGATTTTCTTCTTCAACACACCTTCAGGCTCTAAACCATTCAAATCCACAATCTCTTTCATGGTGTCCCATCAATTCTTACAATTTTTAAAGTAGGGATTAGATTCTCTTGCCAAACACGCCTTTAGGTAAAATTCAAGTGAGGAGTTACTTGCATGCTCTAGGTTACTCAATAGAGAAAGACTCCTCCTGATGTACTGTGACCACCAGGAGGACTATCCCAGTTTCAATCTGATCAGACTAATAGGAACTGTGATCAGGAGCCATAGAGCTTGCTTCAGATACTTTATCTCCAGAACATCAAAACATTTCCTGTTGCCAATATTCAGCAGCTCACAGTCATACAAAATAATCTGTGTCACCTTGGCACTGTAGAACTCAATAAGTGGTATCAGAGAATACACACACAATTTGGACTTTATAACCTTCAGAAGTGGAAACAGGGAACACATGCTGTCCTCCATTCTTAAACTGAGATGTTTTCTATGGTTCTTTACTGAGATTACAAAGCCCAGATAACAAATTGAATCAACTCTTGAATTGGGTTATTATTTAATTTGCACGTAAACTTCACACTTTTCGTGTGGGTGGAACTAACCATTACATAAGATTTAACATTATTTATGTGCAGATGATTCACATGCAGATATATTTCTACCCCAACAAGCTGCCGCTGGAATCCCACCGGCATGTAGTCCACTAGGGACAGATCGTCAGTGTAAGCTATACAGCTTACTTTCAGACCGGGCCACATTGGAGCAGAACCAACCCATTCCCTACTTTTAGCCCAAAAATCGGCTAAGTATAGATTAAATAGCGTTGGGGCTAACAAGCAACCTTGGCAAACTCCCCTTTTTAGGTAAATGCTTCTTGACAAATCACCCAATGTATAATTCTTACCTTAGTGAAGTTACTAGAGTACAGCAGTTGAATCAAACAAAGTAGACTCAGATCTAGCCCACAACCGGGCAGTTTGGACCATAACATGGAGATATCCACATTATCAAATGCTGAGGAAAGATCAATTGTGGCCACGAAATGTGAGCGACCTAAAGGGGGCCCATTGTCTGAAAAACAAGCAGTCAAGGCTAATCTGCTCACTCTTGTACAAGTACCTCTCCTAAAGCCCGTTTGGAGAGGGCTAAAATATTTAGCCCATCAGCACACACCGTCTATTCCTTAAGCAATAATGTGGCAAAGATTGTTGATGCTGTATCTGTCAGAGAAATGGGTCGATAACTGGCAAGATCATCTCTGTTGCCCTTTTTAAAGATTGGAATGAGAATTCAGGAGGTCCACGAGGGCAGACAAAATCCTTCAGTCTATGGGAGAACAAATGATAGAGAATATCAGCCCAGAGTAAAGGGATATTCTTCACAATACTATTTGTACCCAGTCCGAACTGATGTTCTTGAGTTATTCAACTTGTTAATAATGAGCTCTATATCAAGTCGATCAAAAAAAGGGGTACAGGGTGACACACTAGTAATGATCGCACTCGGGGCATTCCCGATAGTGCTCTTTGCCTCATACTTATCCATGAAGTAGTTTGTCCATATGTCCTTCGACACTCCAGAGGATTGAGCCAGGGACTCGTTGTTACTTTTATTATTCAACCTCTGGCTCAGAATTTTACTTAACATGTCCTCATTATCCATAAAGTATTTTTGATGCTGACGTATTCTATACCAATTTCTATACTGTTATTTCACCCTCTTTTTTGCTTTCTCCTTCTACTCCTTCTACCTGGGCATTTCATCAGAGTCCTGACTTCTTTTCTCATTTGACATTTTTTATTTTGCAACTCTTTGTCAAAATTATTCTCCTTACCATGCAAGGTAAGACATGGATAACAGAGCAGCCCCTCTTTTGCTTCTGTTTCAACTTAGACAGTAAGTTATGAAATAACTAGAGATGACTGAGCAACTTTATCCTCCCCAGTTAGTTCATCCCACCAATTGAACAGGTCTGTATTTACCTGTTTCAAATGTATGCTGTCTTGAGCTCCCCCAATTACCTGCCATGAGACCATCAAGGACCTACCCGTCATATGCTCAGCAAGTTCCTGGGGGCCTCTATGGCTCAGGGATAGCTGCAACATTGCATGGGCATTGATGCTAGTTTCTACTACCTTCAAAGGACCCACCTCTTTTACTTTAAAATTCTTTAAAAAGATGTAGTCAATTGCAGAGGAACACAATTCATTGGACCAGGTAGGAACCTCCAACCCAGCACCCCTGGATAGTACATTAGCTTGAAGAAATGCCCATCAGGAGAGAAATGAAGACCAAATCCTAACACAGATGTCTCGACCTGAAACAGAAGTAACCGAGACAACACTTCTCGTGTTATCAATGTCATTCCATTCATCATACATTACCACATATTTACAGTTAAATTCTCCCACCAGAATCACAAGACCCTCTGGATTAATCGATAACCAGGACATTAATGCATTCCCAATGTCATGTAGTACTCTTCCAAATCTGTAGTCAAGGGATTAAAGTAAACAGCAGCTTGACAATCAATTTCTCTAGAATGCCAAACTTGCACTATCAGAATGGCGTCAGAATTTACAGGTAATTTCTCAATAAAATGAAAGTGTTTCATTTTCAGAGCATTAAGCAACCCTCCCATTGGCCGTTTCTAAATCCTTTCTTGGCTAATGTAGAATGAACTGAGTAACCATCCCAGACCGGTATTTCTGCTCAGGAAGCCACCCAAATAATAATGACCCCATTAAAATGCTCCTTGGTTTCCTACCTAAAGTTTAATATCTGGTTATCCCTTAGTTTGAAGGTAAGTATTCTTTAGTGCCTTTGACTATTCAGAGTTCCTCTGGTTTTAATTTATATCCATTTTATACAACCAATCTGACAATCATTCCTCCAGGTTGTAACAATCCATTCTGTGTCTTAAGATTGATCAACACGCTGCACAGCTCCAGTTTCCCTTTGCCTTTAGAGTTTATGCAGCTTAAGAAGTCAGATAAAATGTCTTCTTTGCCCATGAAGGTAAGCTTGTTCTTTTTCTTTTTGTCTTTGAGTATTTCTCAAACTTGATTGTGCATTAGGAAATGTGCAATTAGTGTTCTCAGTGTGGGCTCATTAGTTATGTTTCGGGTACATATACAAGGTGCACTCTGCATTTCCAACAATATTTTGGAGGACTTGGAGATACAGGTATTCAGGAATTATGCTTGGTTCTTCTTCTCTAACCTATCTGAGATTTAAAGACTCCTACATTTTTCCTTAAGCTCTGCATTTGTGGATTTCAGTTCTATTCGTTTTTGTAAGAGATTGTCTATCGTGGTAGTCTACTCCTCCTCTTAACTTCATCTGTCTTCCATTCCAAAGACTTGTTCTGATAGGCTTGGCATATTTTTGTGTGTTCACTTGTTGTGTGACATCAAAGTTTGTGTCTACTCACTACATCACGTGTGTCCTTATAGTTATTTCACACTTTAGTATTTTCCAGAGCAAGTGAAGGAAATGCTGAATGGGGATTATGTGTATGATTTCTACTCTTTAAGTATCATTAAGTACCTTTATAAAATCCATAGTTTCCACTCATGTACTCTATTGCTTGGTACCTGGCATGTTTGTTGCTGATTTGCATATGGGGAGGTGGAATTAGTTGGAGTTGTATTTTGAGGTTTGTCCCCAGTTTAGTCTGAACTGAATGTTTACATTATCTCTGTTGAGCTAGGATGAAGCCTTTGTGATGTTGGGTTTTTCTGCCCATTGTTCCGATGATGGATTGGAGTTCTGTCCTGAAGTCTCTGAATAGTCTTTCAGGCTGTCTCATGACGTTGCCTATCCCCGCAATTTGTGATGTACATTTGCGTTAGACCTAGCTAGTCTTTTGTATTACATGAAGTATCTTCTTTCTATAGCTAGTAGCACTTGTATTACACATATTGCCCTGTATAGAGCAATCCAATTCATGATTAACTGGAAACATCTTGTAATTGATTCAAAATAGTAATGTTCCGGTCATTGGCAAGCTCCTAAAATGGTCCCTTTTTGCACATGTGATTATTGCATCACCATAACCAGCATATTTGTATACTGTTGCCTAATGTAGTATGCCTTGTTAATCTCTAGGTATGCCTGTGGCTTTGACTTTGACATATTTTTCAATCATGGTCACCCCTGCCTGGAGTTAAGATGGCCACTATTGCTCATTCCAGTGGGGATATCAGTGCTCCAAGGCCTGACAATGGTCATTTATTTGGCCAGCCCTGTTACTAGGTGATACAACTTGGGGTTTATTGGTCCAGGTGCAGTTCTCCCCAGCTGTGCCAAATCTCCACCTTACATGTTCTGGTACACCAGTGTTGGCTCCATAGCCTCAACGCCTACTCCTGGGTAAAGGTTGCTATTATCCCTCATGTTTTTTTTTCAACTCAGTCTCCTGACCGAGTAACCAGGAATTGTATCCAACTCTTAACCTACAATGCCCCTCAGTGTGAGCACCATCATGGCCGGCTTTGGTTTTGAGGGCACAGCTCTTTGATTTGGGTCTCTCAGCTCACTGATGCTGATGCTATATTGAGGTCAGTAACAAAGCTAACTGGCATAGCCGAGGGGTATACAATAAGGATCTGCATTAACCAGAGTGGTGTTGTGCCCGTGCTAGATGCAGATACTGAATAAATACTCTAGTGTCTACTACCTGTGTTTGGTCAGTGCACATCTCACACAAGTATGTTGACATCTCATCTTCCTGAGACTGGGCAACACTGCTAAATGCAATCACAAAGATGACCAGAAAGAAAGTTCATCACTTTTGATGGACGAAGCAAAGCAGTAGCTGGATTCTCCATCTCCAACCAACCTGTACCCCAAACCCTCCCTTACAGAGGTCATGGTGGAGCTGAGCACACCCACTCCTTTCATGGCCCAGATGAGTGAAAATGTAAGGATCCAGCATAAGATTCCTAACATCAAGGGAGACCTGAGCGAATTCCAATGAAGAGTAATTTCATTTCAGTACCACGTCAGAAGTTGTAAAGATGACATAGGGAAAATCAAAAACCTGAAAGAGGAGGAAATCACGATGCACACACAGATTCCTAATATTCAAAACAGAAGGTACTGGAACAATATGCATATATGGCAATTCTGAAGAGAGGGGGTACTCGACTATGGTGACGTTCCATAAAAAGATTCTGCCCCCAGCTTTTAGGCCAATATTTTAATGGGTGCTTAGAATTCAAAAAGCCCACAGATTGATCGGGTGAAAATGAAGCCTTCAGAAAGGAAAGAGACATTTTGAGGAATATTAATGTTCCTGTGCTATGCTTCATCAAACTCAATACATCCTGCAGGCATTGCATGACTTTTCTAATTCAACGACAAGGACACAGAACTACTTCCTGGAGTTGTGCCCCTGAAATATGGTCTATTCAGTCCCACAAAAATGACGATAATACAATTTGAAAAAAAAAATATTTTGCTGATGTGAATCAGCTCCAGTCCAACATTAACTCTATCATCCACAACAATATGGAGACACCACCATCAGGCATTAGGAGGAATATGGCACTCACAGCCTGAAGACTCCATGCAGCTTCCATAGCATAAATGACTATGACATTCAAAGTCTTCATGAACTTCCACTGCTAGGTTACATAATACTGTGTGTCAGAAAGATGAGAATGACCCTTCAGATGTTTTCTGATTGCTTGTTGTATCATGTTCTTTGACCCTAATTTGGAAGCTCTAGCACTGATATGTATTGCATACTTCTGTTTAAAGTATGATTTATGATATAGGTTCATACAGGTAGGCTGCCCTTCTCTATGATGGGCTATATGACCCCATCATTAAGATGAATCATCATGTTTCACCCAGAGTAATACATTGCATCCCCTCATTTCCTTGCATGTGCTCTCATATCCACGAGGTTGGAGCTACTGACTCCATACACATCTACACAGAGACCCTCATGACTTTTGCATGATATAATGATGTCACTATTAGATTTTTGTATACTATGTGAATGGACTTGCATGTTATCCATTTCTCTTTACTACTTTGGATGGCAGATCATTTCCATTGCTGCAAGTAGAAGTCATAAAGAAAAATTGTCAGCACTATTATGAAGTTTATGATCCGAACAGAAAGGGGGAGGCTTCATCTGGGGTGGTGTGGCATTGTACCAGGCATTGTTTGACATCGTCTCATAAGTCTATCTCGGCCCACACTAAAAAAGAAGAAACAGAACATAAGGAACTTTCAACCAATGAGTGCCCAGTAAACATGGTGTGCTTTGCAGCCTATGGTAATCCTTGGGTTCTTAAGCAGTAGAGAAAGACCAATTTTGAGCTGACTTCAGACCTGACTGACAAGGCCTACATGGTACTACTCAGTAGCAAGGTGAATTATCACCACAGGAATAATGAAAGGGGTGGGCACCATGCTAATTACCTCATGGCAAGACAGAATGTGACTATGGGCAGGAGGGATCCATCAACATGAGGGGAAGCCACACAGAGCTAATAAATGGATAGCGGGTATAGTCTCAGATCTTTTTCTAGATTTATATCTTGGAAACATTCTCTGGTGAAGACAATTTTTCTGACTTTCTCATCCCACTGGCTAACCTCCAAATAACCAAAAAACATCTCCTTAGTCTAAAAGCACCAAACTGATGAAATATATTGGACGATCAGGACTGTGGACAAGGGGAACGCTCTGTAGACTCCCAGTTTTCTGCTGAATTCTTCACAAAATGTACAACATTTATCTTAACCCTATCTGACCTTTATAAATTTTGTTGGGAAGTCTATATAAGATAACACTTTGGTACAAAATTACAGGCCACTCGCTTTCTTAGATTATAAATGCAAAATCCTTGATAAGGTTTGTAGGATATTTTGACTTACTGGGGTAAATTTGGGGTTTGGTGGAAATTTCATATCGCCAAAATATGAGTGGTAGTTTGGTGGTAAATTAGCCTTGCATTTAGATTCGGTTTGGCCTCATATTATTTTAGTGACCATACTTTGTTATATTATATTGGGGAATCTAGTAATATATTGTTTGCGGTATTTAGTGGTGAGCATAGTTTTCTTCCCTATATTATAACCCCATCATAAAACAAAACCTTCCTTTCTATTAGAGTACCTCCCAGTGGCCTATTGAGAGCCTTGGACCTATGCACGTGAAGGAAACCCAGCAATTTTATATAGAGCACCACCTATAGGTTGTGGCCGGTATCAATGGCTTATCTACATACGATCTATGCGCCCCTGGTATCGCTGGTTTATTTACATCCAGCGATCTATATATTATATCATATTCCTTCCAAACAAGATGCAAGGAAGGCACACACACACACACACACACACAAACCTGCTTTATCACTGAATATTATCAGCTTATTCTGGGTTGTTATTTTTACCTGCAGGGACAAATTGACAAATGCACTACTGAAGAGAAATTGACCTCCCCTGTACTGTATACTTTATAGGTATATGAATAAATTCACAGGTGAAAAGATGACACTAAACCATTTGTTTTTATATATTCTCCTTATATTATATACAAATACAATTCACAATTATTAGTTCTTACCATAAAAACATTGCATCATCATCTGGTAAACAAAAGAAAGAGAATACAGAACAAGCAAGCCTTTTAAAACATGAAGTAATTCTTCCACATTCTGAACATGACGAAATAAAAATACAGGGGATTTCCCATCCTGTCTACACTGTACTATAATTCAGTCATCCATACGACCGTACACAGTGACCTCACTTAAACTTATCTCCTTACCAAAAGTATCCTTTTGAAGTTTCCCCACACACCTTTGTTTCACACGCCTCGCAAAGACAGGCCCAGTCAGCACAAACTGCTCCTGTAATCTTGTGTGTCTGGGAAGCATGGCGAGAAACTCTCAAGCCAGCGCTCTGTGACACCTTGAACTTATGTCTTCACAGCCCAGTCAGCACAAACTAACTCTCTCTGTAAGTTTTTATTTCCTGCCATGCATGCTTTCTGCTTTCTGCAAACTAAACACATAAAGAGAGAGAAGAAAAATGCCAGTGTACTTTTAAAAACAAATTATATCAGTGCTACCAAAATATGTATTTTCACCTCATTTTGCACACGAGACTTCATTATAATGTTAGGGAGTTAGAGTTAGTGTTTAGTAAATGTTATTTCAGTTAGTCAGTTATATGATTAATGTAGTCTCATATATAAGACATCAAAAAACAATTGGTGCACTTTATTCTCTGCAGTTTCAAGCTGGGCTTTGCTGTGTTATAAATCTATACTTTGCATGCCACCAACAACATATTCACATGTTATACTGGCAACACAAAAATAACTATATGTGTGTACCATATTACTGCTGGTAACAACAAAAAAATGCCATCACATTTAGTAAAGCGCTATATATTCTTATAAAGCGCTATATAAATTATTACATATTCCCTCCTTTTCTGACAATTATGGCTACTCAAATCCACAATTGGAGGAAACCCAAACTGTGCTTCACTTTTTTTTATATGAATCACAGTTCACAGTTGAAATAATAGTAACTTAATAAAATTAACATTGAAATATTTCATAAGAAACCACTGTTTGATCATAATAACAGAAAAACATATCCCAAATGGGTCCATGAGTCCTCATACACATGTGCATATGTATAACCTTTTTTTTTTAACGAAGTGTCCATGTGTATTCAAATGTCTTTGTTCAATTGTGAAATCAATATTTTAAGTTACAATAACAAAATAATAAACTAAAATAAATAAATAAAACAAATAACTAACATAAGTAATTAAAATAAATAAATAAAAAAATTAAGTTGTGGGACTCCACCGCCCATACATCTAGTCACATAGGATAATCTTCTTCACACACAAGGCTGCAGAATTAAGTTCCATTTATCACTGTTCCATTAATGATGTTCACTATCTTTATGATCGCACCTCTAAGACGTCCTGATCATCAATCCTTCATCATTTGGTTCAGTCGATGAAACTCTTTCACCGTGGCACTCTTTGATTCTTTTCCAAAGAAGCCATCTCATAGGGCGTCCCAGTTACTTTGTCTTCACCTCCATATTTCGGTCCGGTGGTATTACTTGAGCTTCATCCCGTGGACTCCAGGTCTCCATCACCTCCCATGTCCTCCAGTCATGCTACCTCCGACCTCAAAATATTATTTAGTAATTCTAAATTAAACAGAAAAGAGACAGATTAAGTATATAGCATAACATCAATTTCACCCTTTCGATCATAAAAAGAAATCCAAAACATTCCGCTTTCTTCTGCTGAAACTAAGCACATGTTAGAGAGAAAACAAACATATACATAAAACACCTTTATACATTAAAATCTTTCAACATTGTATCATAATAATTCTATCTGCTTCAGCCCCTTTTGTCAATGTTTACCATCTATAGTATTTTCATCTAGTTTTATCTCTCTAATCTCTATAATAAAGACCACAATTATTTTATTATTTCTATGATGTGGGATGCTATGCAAACAATCCCTGTGTCTTCCCTTCCATGTCTTCAGCGTACTTTAAGCTGTTTCTACTTGCTCAAGTCTCCTGATTTCATGTTTGGGATGACAGGGCTTAATTTGATTAACATGAACAAATTGCTCTGTTACCATTTCACCCTCTGTCTTCAATATTTTGTAGACAACTGGGGACACCTTATCCACAATTTGAAAAGACCCTTGCCAGGCTGCCAGAAATTTAGAATTTTTATGTTTACCTTTTCCCAAATGAAATTTATATACCTGATCCGCTACATTATACTCTTTTACGGATGTCTTTATATCATAATATGATTTTGCACTGTCAGCAGCCCTTTCCAAATTTCGCTGTACAAAAGCAAATGCATGTTGTAAATGCTTCCTCAGTTCTTCTACATATTCGTGAACTGTAGATGCGCTTACAAGTGTCTGTTCATGTGTCCTGTATAATAAATGTTGTGGCAGTACCATTTTCCTTCCTGTTAACACCTCATGAGAGCTGATACCTGTTGCTTTGGCAGGAGTCGATCTGATTGCCATTAAAACCAAGGGCAATCGTAAATCCCAGCTGGAACCTGCCTCTGCTACAAATTTCTTTAATATCTCCACAACAGACCTGTTGCAATGTTCAATATTCCCAGAAGATGCAGGTATGTATGCAATATGCAGTTTTCTTTTCACCCCCAGTATCTGCCACACTTTACTCATTAAAGCGCTTGTAAAATGAGTTCCTCTATCTGATCCTATTCTTTGTGGAAACCCAGATCTTGAAAATATATGATTTACCAATAATGTAGCTGCGGTTTGTGCACTACAATCTGGTGCAGGAATACACTCTATCCATTCTGACATCGAACTAACCACGGTCAAAATATAACGGTTCCCCCTGCTCGACCTTTTTATAGGCCCTACAGAGTCTATTTGCAAATCCGACCATGGAAGGGTTAAGCCTCTTTTCATCAGTGGAGCTCTATGCATTGGTGAAGTGGGTTTAAATTGGGAACATACTAGGCACCCCCTAGTATATAATTCCACATCTTGGGACATATGTGGCCAGTAAGCATCATTTTTAGTATCACTAATGTTTTTTGTGAACCTCTGTGTCCTGCAGTTATTGCATCATGTGCATGGTGTAGCATTAGCCCTCTGAATGAAAGGGGTACCACCCACTGTACTTGTACAGTTATGAATTCCCTGGTCATGAGTCCATCTTGTAGTCTAATTAGTTTTTTATTCTTTAACAATACCCTCAACTATTCTTTTCCTATACAATCATTCTCAGTTAAAGGAGTTTGTTCGGGATCCATTAAATAATTATATTAGATTCCCAAAATTGGACCATCTTTTTGTGCCTTAATCAGATCTTGATCTAGTGTATCATAACGCCATTGCACTACTGATTGTTCTTCCTCTTTTGGAACCTTAGAGTATGTGACTGCATCAATCTGTATTTCACCAATTAAGTGTTCAATAGGTAGCAACTCTCCCATCACAGCCCCAATTTTGGCTAAGTGATCTGCTTTTTCATGTCCCTCCTTATCTTTTCCTGGAGTTTTTAAATGTCCATGAATTTTCCTCCAAAATATTGTTAAATCATTCTCTGACACTAATTTGTCTATGGCCTGTATCATTTTTCCGTGTTTGAGTGGCCTTTTATTATATGTAAGCATGCCTCTTGTTTTCCAGGCAAGCAAATACTCTACAAAACTATTTTGTGCATAATCAGAATCAGTCACCAGGACAATTTCATTGCATTTATTATCAATTGCAGTAGTAATTGCTTTATACATGGCTGTCAATTCTGCTACCTGACTACTCCTAGCCCCAATTCTCATCCCTATACTAGGAATGTCTTCACATTTCAACCAGACATTTCCTATTCCTGATACCAATTGTTTATTACTGTCATTTTCAATTTGAGAAGCACAACCGTCAACATATACAGTTGGTCAATTCTTACATGTCTTTTCATCAAAAGCTTTGTGTGGTGATTGTTCAAACTCCTGCAAACTAGATTCCACCTCTACTGCATCTGATACACATTCAGTTGCACAGTCATGTAAATCTGCTAATCCTTGAGCAACTGGGCTCTTTTTATTTTGGCCATGCCTCACTTCCACAGGACAGCCTTGCAATGCCAATGTCCATGAAGTAAGTCTGGACTGTGCTAGGTTGCCTGACCTAATCCTTTTACTCTGTAAAAACTGCAATGGTTGATGATTTGTCTCAATGATTACCTTTTATCCTTGAACAATGGGGCAGATATGCTGCAATGCCCACACAGTGGTCAAAAGGGCCTTTTCATATTCACTGAATTTAATTTCAACTTGAGAAAATGCCTTACTTGCACAAGCAATGGTTTTGTGGTTCAAATCATGTTTCTGAGATAACACTGCTGACATACAATGTTCAGTGAAACCTATTTCTATTAAGAAATCCCTGTTTTTTATGCGGTATGCTAAACATGGTGCCTTTATGAGACACACCTTTAATTTAGCAACTTCCTCAGATTGCTCCTTTTCCCATTTCCAGGGCGTATTCAGCTTCAATAGTTCAGTCAATGGTTGAGTAATTTCAGTATAATTTTCAATAAATTTCCTGTTATATCCCATCATTCCAAATAAACTTTTTAAACCTTTCATATTTCTAGGATCTTTCAATTTCTGTATGGCCTCTACCTTTTTCCTTTGTGGGTTTAGTCCATGTTCAGTTACTTCATGGCCTAGGAAATTCACCTTATTCTTGCACCATTGTGCTTTCTGTAAAGATACTTTGGCACCCGCTTTTTGCAATTGGCCAAGAACATGTATAATTTCATCAAAATCGCTTTTTAAGTTTTCATTTGTTATCAGGACATCATCCACATAAACTATAGTTCCTCTTTCTGCTACATCAGGCATAGCCTTTCTCAAAAATATGGCAAATTCACTCCCACTATTGACGTACCTGAATGGTGTTCTAACCCATGTGTATTGCGTTTTATCAAATGAAAATGAAAAAAAATTCTGAATATCCTCTGCCAGTGGCACACACCAATATCCAGATATGAGATCTAAGGTAGTAAATACCTTTGAGCCATGCACCTGAGCAAGACCTTGATCAATGAATGAAGTGGCCATCTGGACACTGGCACTCTTTTATTGTTACGCTCACCTGGATTCCACAGGGGCGTCGAACGAAGCTGGACTGCTGCGGTCTCCACCAGTGTGACTCGTAGCAAAGTGATGATCGACTGCACTTGCCCACTCAGTTTCGTCTGCCTGGTGTCATACCCTCTGCTCATTCCACTAGTGAACCCAGGTTCCCTTCAGCCCGACTGACCCCACAGCCCCCACAACTCACTTCACGTAACTCTCACGGTTTCCGGGGCTCACGTTGGCAATCCGGTTTGGCCCGCGGACTGGCGCAACATCGGCCCAAGGTTTGCACCCTGCATTCACGCCTACGACCTTTTCTTCATTGGCAGTTGCCCTGGAGACTAGGAAGCAGCTGTCATGATGCCCGCTCCCGGAGAGCCGGTTCAAGCCCTGCGTCCCCGAAAGCGGACATCCAGTCCCCAAGGAAGGACCCAGCAACCCCATATAGGGGCCCTTTGGACAGTGTCCTGGCGCCTATGGTGCCAGGCTCATAAAAGACATCAGTCCTGGCGCCATAGGCGCCAGGCTCATTATGGGAGTGCTTGGGTGCACTTACCTGATGCAGACCATGCTGCAGGATCCCAGCCTCCTTGAGGCCTGAAAGGAACTACTTTACCTGTGGGACTAATTTACCATCCGGGCGTGGTTGGGGAAGGATACATACCTGATTGGAGGAAGGGTACATACCTGGAACTTCTTCCAAGGCTATTTAAACCCCACCCGAACAGACACACGTGCTTCGCGTTGTTCTGCATCTAGCAGCTGGACGCTCACCATGTCTGATCCTGCATCCTGACTTCTGCCACGCCTGCCAGCATCCTGGATCACCTGCAAAGGAAGAGAAGAAGAGAACAGAAGAAGGAAAAGTCCTTACCTGCTAAAAACCGCATCCCGGAGACATCTCGCCGACAATCCTGAAAAGGAAGACTTTTATTTAAAAGCTCATTCCGTCGATCGCTGCAGCGCCGCATTCCACTCACCTTTACAGGGCGCCTCCATGTTCAGCAGCGATCATCTGGATTCGCAGTCACGCCCCAGCGCCTAGGGAGAAAAAGACAAGAACAAAAGGTGAGAGAGAGAAGGGAATAAGGAAAGCTAAATCTCCATGTTAAGACTTACCTGTTGATTCATTCCCTCTTCATTTCGGGTCCGCGCCACAACCTGGCATTTCCGGACCCCGGCACCTAAGGGGAAAAAGAGACATCAGTGTTAATGAGCAAATGAAAAGACATTACCAAAAAACGTTCATTAAAGACTTACCTGATTTCTACAAGGATTTCACCTCTCATCTCGGGTCGGTGCCCGTTCCCCGGCATTCCGTACCCCGGCCCCTATGGGGAAAAAGACACTAGCATTAGTACATTAATGCATGGACACAAGGGGAACCTCTTATCAAAAAACTTACCTGGAAGCCAAGCAAGTTTGGTTCTCACCAATCCAAAAATCCAGTGAAGTAACTGGATACCAACATGCCCCTGCATCAGAAGCAGGATGGAGAGCTCGTCCTTCCAGACCCTAAGGTGAGACGCTACGGGGAATCACAGAAGGGTTTCAAGGAGGGTGAGAGGGGAAAGTGGGAGGCCGATTGCATTACCCCGCAGACAGTTAATCCCCTATTTTCGCCTACAGAAGGATACTTCTGCGAGCCAGACAAGCCAGATTTGGGGGCCCGGCCCAGTCCGTCTTCCGAACCCTGCGCATCACCTTAGAAGAGGTCACAGCAGCTCGAACCGGGCCAGCGCCTCCGTGGGAGTCAGGTGAGCGTTACAGAACGCGAAGCCTTCCTACAAATTCCCACCCTGGTGCTATGGAAAGTTCTGAGACTGATCAGTTGGCCCAATTACTGGGGGAATTACGGGCCGAAGTACATGCCGCTCGTCAAGATACTAATGCCCTCAGGAGGGAATTAATAATATCAAAGGAAAGAACTGATGACCTGGCCAGACAGTTTTTGCAAGGTCAAGCTGGGCAAACTCCTCTACCCGGTTCCGGAGGGAACCCCGCTCCTGTGGTTTCCAGTAACCTTGTGCAGATTAATCTACCTGGAAACATGCCGCTGGCCCCACCCGAAAGCTTTGCTGGGGACCCCAAACGATTTGCCGTATTCATGAATCAGTGTCGTTTGCACTTCCTATGCAGACCTGGGGCCTTCCCTAATGATCAGACCAAGGTAGCCTTTGTATTGTCATATCTCAGCGGCTGCGCTGCCGATTGGTCAGTTCCACTGGTTACTCAAGATGACCCGATTCCCTGTGATTTTCAAGGGTTTCAAGCAAGCATGGAAAGGTTATTTGCTCGACACTCTCAGGGGAGGCTCTGGATGACGAACTTCTATCCCTGTGACAGGGCAATCAGGACCTCCTATCCTATATTGCAACCTTTAATAGACTAATTGTGGAAACGGGATGGCCAGAGGATAAAAGAGTCACATTGTTTTATCGAGGCCTACGCGGACAACTTAAAGATGTCTTGGCCCAAGTTGTAAATCTGCCCCAAGAATGCACAGAGTATATAGACTTAGTGGTCCAATTGGATCACATACTTCAAAACAGAAAAGCAGATCGGTCCAGGTTTGAGACCCGGGTGTTGGTAAAGACCCATGCTAACCCCAAGGGAGTTGATGTCTCTAAGCCTATGCAAATTGGAGGGGTTAAAGGACCCTTAACTCAAATGGAACGTGAAAGGAGGCGGCAGTTAAAATTATGTCTTTATTGTGGGAATTCTGGACACTTTCTACGAGATTGCCCGGCAAAACCGCCCCGAAAGGCGGTAGGAGCCGCTGATAAAAACCATGAAGACTCTGTTTCGGGAAACGACTCTGCCCGACAAGCGTAGGGGTCCGCTTGCCGAGCTTGAAAACTAACTCTCAGACCTCGCATTTCATTGTGCCAATGGTTCTCATAGATCCTGAACAGCCTAAGCGGTTGCATGTAATAAAGGCATACATCGATAGTGGGGCTATTGGAAACTATGTGGATCGTGAATTGGTCTCTAGGATTAACCTTCCTCTCCATCCTAAAACCAGCAAAGATGTCATCACCACAGTCGATGGAACTGAAATTGCCTCTGGACCGGTAACACATTCCACTACTGAGGTGACTCTTATTGGTCTCGACGGCCATCGGGAGGGTGTTGTGTTTGATGTAATCAAGGCTCCACAGTTTCAGGTTATTCTTGGAATCCCTTGGTTAAAGACACATAATCCTCGAATTGATTGGCGAGCTAAGAGAATAACCATCCCGGATTGTACACAAACCTGCTACCCAGAAAACCTGAAGATTAATCTAGCATCTGTAACCTCTGCCTCCATGCAACTACCTCCGGAATACAAAGACTTTCAGGACGTCTTCCAAAAGGAACAGGCCAACACGTTACCTCCTCACAGATCGTACGATTGCCAAATCGATCTGGTGCCCGGTGCACAACCCCCTTGTAGCAGGATTTATGCCCTTACCGAACCTGAGAACCTGCATTTGAGACAATATTTGGATCAATACCTAGCTTGTGGTTTTATTCGCCCATCAAAGTGCCCGGCATCCTCGGCTTTGTTCTTCGTGCCCAAAAAAGAAGGCGACCTTAGAACTTGTATCGATTACCGCGCATTGAACCAGATAACGGTTAAAAACCGTTATCCTCTGCCTCTGATCCCTGAACTCCTTGACCAGGTGAAGGACGCTTGCATATACACCAAGTTAGATCTCCGGGGGGCTTATCATCTGGTACGAGTTAAAGAAGGTGACAAATGGAAAACTTCCTTCCGTACTAAATAGGGATTATTCGAGTACCAGGTGATGCCTTTCGGATTGTGTAACGCGCCGGCTGCCTTCCAATACTTCATGAATGATGTCCTTCGGGAACTCATCGATGTTTGTGTAGTCGTATATATATCGATGACATTCTGGTGTACTCCTCTTCGGAATCTGATCACAGAAAACACGTCAGGGCAGTACTTGAAAAACGGCGCCAACACAAACTATTTGCTAAATGGGAGAAATATGTTTTCCATACCACAGAAGTCGAGTTTCTAGGTTTCATCCTGAAACCCAAAGGAGTCCGAATGGACTCAAGAAAAGTGGATGCCATCCTCAAATGGCCATCACCTAGCTCTGTAAAAGGGGTTCAAAGCATGCTCGGCTTTGCCAATTTCTATCGCAGGTTTATCCCGGAATATTCACGCGTGGTACAACCCATTACTGCACTCTTGAGGAAAAATAAACGTTTTGAATGGTCTGAAGAAGCCGACCAGGCCTTTCAAGATTTAAAAGCTAAGTTTACCTCCGCACCTATATTGAAACACCCGCATCCAGATCTCCCTTATGTCGTAGAGACTGACGCATCCAGCCTAGCCATGGGAGCCGTCCTGTCCCAAAGAGATCCCGAAACCAACCAACTGCATCCCGTAGCATTTTGGTCCAGAAAATTCTCGGCAAGCAAGGTTAATTATGCAATCACTGACAAAGAACTGTTAGCCATTAAGTCCGCTTTTAAAGCCTGGCGGCATTATCTGCTTGGCGCTCGACATACCATCACAGTGATCACTGATCACCGGAATTTACAGTATTTGAAAACCGCCAAGGCTCAGTCATCACGGCAGCTCCGATGGGCTTTGTTTTTCGCTGAATTTGATTTTGTGATTACCTATGGACCTGGCTGCAAGAATGGCAAAGCAGACACCTTATCCCGAATTGGAATGGGAGAATCTGATACAAACTCAGAACCAGTACCAATAATTCCCGAACAGAGGATTCTAGGCATGACTTCGTTACAGACGCTTGAAGACATTCAAGCCAGAGTGAAACAACTCCTGGACCCTACAACCTTACAGGATTGGATACAAAATGGATCAGACTTTACCATGGATAATGGTTTACCTTATTTCCATGGACGCTTATTCCTGCCACATAAGGAATTAAACGAACTAGTTATTTCCGGTTATCATGATACATTAATAGAGGGACACCCCGGTATTGCCAAGACAGAGGAAAAGGTGAAACAACAATTTTGGTGGCCCTCTTGGCGAAAAGATGTTAAATCTTTTGTGATGTCCTGTGGTGTTTGCGCCCAAAATAAAAGTCAAAAGAAAAGACCAGCCGGTCTCCTTCAACCTCTAGACATACCGCCAGCACCCTGGCACACCCTATCAATGGATTTTATTACGGACCTGCCTCCTTGTTCGGGGTACAATACCATTCTGGTAATTGTGGATTTGTTTTCCAAAATCCCCACTTTATTCCTTTGAAAGGTTTACCTTCAGCTGCTGTCCTAGCCAAAGAATTCCTCGAAAATATTGTTCGGCTACATGGATTCCCATCTATACTAATCTCTGACCGGGGAAGCCAATTCATTTCCCACTTCTGGCAAAATTTTGTCAAATGGCGCAGATCGACGTAAGATTTCTGTTTTAGATCTTGGAAGGCCTTTTCAGCTTCTTCTGTCCACTGGAAGCATTTATTTTTCCGCAAAAGAGCCGTGATGGGGTGTACAAGATGTGAAAAATCAGCAATGAATCTGCGGTAAAAGTTTGCAAATCCAGGCATACTCTGTACCCCTTTAATCGAGGTAGATGAAGGCCACTTGAGGATTGCATCCACCTTTCGTGAATCCATTCGAACTCCATTTGGGGTCAGGATAAATCTAAGGAATTCAACTTCCGAAGTATGAAAAACGCACTTTTCCAATTTCGCAAATAATTTTTGCTGGCGTAGTTTTTCTAGTACAGCACAAACGTCCTTCACATGGTCTGATTCAGATGAAGAGTATACTAAGATGTTGTCTATGTATACAATAACACCAATGTCTACGAGTTCGCGAAGGACATCGTTCATAAAATACTGGAAGGCTGCCGGTGCGTTGCAAAGCCCGAAAGGCATCACCTGGTATTCGAACAATCCGTATTTGGTACGGAAGGCAGTCTTCCATTTGTCGTCTTTTTTCACTCGTACCAGATGATACGCCCCTCGGAGGTCCAACTTAGTGTAGATATGAGCATCCTTTACTTGGTCCAGTAGTTCTGGGATCATGGGCAACGGGTATCATTTTTTTACCGTTATTTGGTTTAGTGCGCAATAGTCAATACAAGTCCTAAGATCACCTTCCTTTTTTGGGACGCAGAATAAAGACGATGCTGCCGGAGACTTGGATGGGCGAATGAAGCCATTAGAGAGTTATTTATCGAAATATTGCCGTAAATGAAGATTTTCGGGTTCAGTAAGGGCGTAGATTCTGCTGCATGGAATTTGAGCGCCGGGTAGGAGGTCGATCTGGCAATCATATGATCGGTGGGGTGGTAATGTGTTTGCTTGTTCTTTCTGAAAAACATCCTGAAATTCCTGGTATTCCTGGGGTAACTGAGTTATCGGATTTGTGACCGTAGCCAGTCTTTTGATCAAAGTTCTTTCAGGGTAACAAGAGTGTGCACAATCCGAGAAGGTCACTCTCTTTTCTCGCCAGTCAATTCAAGGATTATGAGTTTCCAACCATGGCATTCCCAGAAATGTTTGGAACTGTGGGCCTTGATTAAGTCAAACACAATGCTCTCTCGATGCCCATCTTGACCCAACAGTGGCATCTCCATAGTTGAATGAGATACTGGACCGGAACCTATTTCGGTCCCATCGATGGTGGTGATTACATCAGTTGTGGGTTTTTTGCAAAGAGGCAGGTTCATCCCTGTAGCCAATTCTTGATCCATGTAGTTTCCTATGGCTCGGCTATCTATGTATGCTCTCACTGCGTGCATACGAGACGGTTGCCTTTGATCTATAAGGACCATTGGTATAATTAGGGGCGAGGTATGAGTGTCCTTCTTCATGCTCGGCAAGCGGACCTCTACACTTGTCGGGCGTGGTCATTTCCTTGCTCTGATTCCATATTTACTTTGTCGGCGACTCCTACCACCTTCTTAGGTGGTTTCACTGGGCAATCCCGTAAAAAATGACCCGAGATTCCACAATACAAACACAATTGTAACTGCCGCCTCTTGTCCCTTTCTTTTTGAGTCAAAGGTCCTTTAACCCCCCCAATGTGCATGGGTTCAGATACAACAGTTCCTTTGGGGGTGACGTCCTTGGGTCTTACCAATACTCGATTCTCGAATCTAGCCCGATCAGCCTTCTGATTCTGAAGTCTCTGATCCAACTGGACAACCAGGTCTATGTATTCAGCACAATCTTGAGGTGAGTTCACTACTTGTGCCAAAACGTCTTTTAGTTCACCTCGTAGCCCTTGATGAAATAGCGTAATCCGCTTGACCTCTGGCCATCCGGTTTATACCGCCAACCAATTGAAGGTTGCGATGTAGGTCTGCAGATCCTGGTTACCCTGACGCAAGGACAAAAGTTTGTTATCCAAAGCTTGGCCTTGGGAATGTCGGGCAAATAGTCTTTCCATGCTTAGTTGAAAACCCTGAAAATCCCGAAGAAGAGGGTCATCCTGGTTGACTAGTGGAATAGACCAATCGGCTGCACTGCCCCTGAGATACGATAGTACAAAGGCTACCTTTGCTTGATCATTCGGAAAGGCTCCAGGTCTACATAAAAAATGCAGGCGGCACTGGTTCATAAACACGGCGAACCTTTTGGGGTCCCCCGCAAAGCGTTCTGGCGGTGCTAAAGGAACTGTCCCTGGTAAAATTACTTGCACTGGATTACTTGATTGAGCTTGGGCAGAAGCTCCCCCGAGTCCAGGTAAAGGTGTGTGCCCAGCTTGAGCTTGAAGTAATTGCCTGGTGAGATCATCCGTACGTTCTTTTTCCACAATCAGTTCTCTTCTGGGAGTATTAGTCTCTTGACGGGCGGAATGCACTTCATCCCTTAGTCCTCCCAGTAGTTGGGCTAATTGGTCAGTCTCTGAGGTCTCCATAACACCCGGGTGGAGATTTGTAGTAAGGCTTTGCGTTCTGTTACGCTCACCTGGATTCCACAGGGGCGTCGAACGAAGCTGGACTGCTGCGGTCTCCACCACTGTGACTCGTAGCGAAGTGATGATTGACTGCACTTGCCCACTCAGTTTCATCTGCCTGGCCCGCAAGAATATTTTCCTAAAAGCAGTAAAGGGTATTAGCCACCCGTGGTAGAGAGGTTACACTAACACTATTTTCCCTGAAAACTTCCAGTATTCCCCTTCATTAAGTTTCACCTTATTGTTTGGAAGGATGAACTCTCCATCTTGCGTGGAGTGCAGGGGCGCATAGAAGTTCAGTTACTTCACTGATCCGAAGGTATTTGGCAGAGTTCCAGACGACATTGGCTCTGAGGTAAGTAGTGTGTAAAACGAATGTATAGTTCTTTTAGAGTTCAAATGTCTGTTAATTAACTCTTGCTCCTTTCATACCTTTTCCCTTGCAGCGTGATCCAAGGAGTGAGTTTGCCTCGATGGATGAAGGTAGCGCTTAGGTAAGGGTGAGTTTATACAAGGCACTGTCTAGCAAGTAATATTGTTCCAAATGTAATTAACCAATAGTTCTCTATCTTCTTTGCAGGTGCGGCGCCTTGCCGAAAATGTCTAACGTAGGATGGTGACCAGCGCTGCCTTGAGCGGTCAAATTCTGAGTAAGTATCTTGCGGTGAGTAAAAGAATGTCTTTGGCGGAACCTCGCTCACCTTTTGTTTGTTCTTGTCTTTTCAGATGCTGATGTTTCGGGCGGCGATTCAACAGGTGCTGTGCCGGGTCGTGGAGATGCTCCAAAGACAGGTGAGTATGGCGCGGCGCTGCAGCTGGCAATGCGACGCGGTTTATTTTAACGTCTTTTTCCTTTATCCACAGGTGCGGCTGCTCCAGGAAAAGATGATGACCAAATGGAAATCTCCTTGTTCTAACCTTCTCTTCTTCTTTCCTTTTCTCTAGGATCGGCTCCGGACACAAGACGGGTGTGGCTGTAGACTGGATGCTGGACTGCAGACACGGTGAGCGTTACTCTGCTAAGATGCAGAATAACGCGAAGCATGTGCTGCTCTTCGGGCGTGGTTTAAATAGCATCAAAAAAGTAGTTCCCAGGTAAGAAGTTCCAGTACCACACCCAAGCAGCAAAGTAGTTCTTAAAGGAAAGTAGTCCCTTCATGGGCTGTACATGAGTTCTTTGCAGGATGACCTGCATAGTTTAAAGTTGGCAATATGAGCCTGGCGCCTATGGCGCCAGGACTGAACCCACATAGCCCCTAGGCGGGGTTTTGGGAATTCATGTGTCTTCTTGGGTGCCTGTTCCCTGAACAGATGGACCTGTTCCGGATGTCTGGGGGCAGGCATCGTGACAGCACCCCCCCGTCCCCCCAAGGCCCCTCCTAAGGCTGTTCTCCTCCCTGGTCCCGGTTTGTCTGGGAAATTCTGGTGGAACCTTTTCACCAATCGAGGTGCATAAATATTGTCACTTGGTTCCCATGACCTTTCTTGTGGACTATAACCTTTCCAGTCAACCAGATAAAAAAGTCTTGATTTGACTATTTTTGAGTCCAAAATATTCTTTACTTTAAATTCTAGTTCCCCGTCTATTAGGATGGGGTTAGGTGGTTTAGTAAGCCTTGTCCCTGGTTGTACTGGCTTTAGAAGTGAAACATGAAAGACTGGGTGAATTCGTATAATTGTTGGTAACTCCAATTTGATGGCCACAGGATTAATAATGGCTTTTATAGTGTAAGGTCCCAAATACTTGGGGTTAAAGGTTCAAGTCCCCTTTAAAGGTATGTGTCTTGAAGCCAGCCAAACTTCGTCTCCTATCTGATATTTCGGAGCTTCGCTTCTATGTTGCTCTGCGGTTTTCTTGTAACTCTCTTCAGCTTGTTTCAAATGTTTGGTTGCCTTTTAAAAGCTTGTGTAATAGTGGCGTGTAGATGGTTCACGGCGAGCATCTCTAAGTGTTGGGGCGAAGAGAGTTCAGAGGTTCGAGGATGTCGCCAATATAAAGTATAAAATGGGCTTTGTCCTGTTCCTGAGTGCAATGAGTTGTTGTATGCATATTCGGATATCCACAAAATTTCTTTCCAATTGCCTTCAGTTTGGTCTAACATGCACCCTAGGTATTGCTCTAGTGTCTGATTGGTCCTCTCAATTTGACCATCGGTTTGAGGATGGTGGCTGGTTGATAATCTAACGTCGATTTCGGCCAATTGACAGCATTTACTCCAAAACTGAGAAATGAACTGACAACCCCAGACGGAAACCAATACGGAGGGGAATCCATGTATTCGGACGATATGTTCTAGAAATTCCTTGGCCAAGGTCGAGGCTGAAGGTAGACCCTTTAATGGAATGAAATGAGCCATTTTGGAAAAAAGATCCACTATAACTAGGATGGTGTTATACCCATTACATGGGGGAAGGTCTGTAATAAAGTCAAGGGATAAGGTATGCCAAGGCGTAGGCGGAATGTCCAAAGGTTGTAATAGGCCTGCTGGTTTCCTTTTCTGGGCCTTATTTTGGGCGCAAATACCGCAAGACAGTACAAATGACTTAATGTCTTTCTGCCAAGTAGGCCACCAGAATTGTCTTTTGATCTTGGCCTCGGTTTTAGCAATCCCAGGATGCCCTTCTACCAAAGACTCATGGAAATTGGATATAACATGTTCTTGTAACTCTTTATTTGATAGGTAAAGACGTCCTTGATAGTATGGTAGGTAATCAGTGACTGAATAATCTTTGCCTTTGTTCAACCAGCTTTGTAAGGCTGCATGGTCGAAAAGCTGTTGAATCTTTTTATGGATGTCGTCCAGAGTCTGTAGAGTGGTTGTACCAAGAATTCTTCTCTCCGAAATTATGGATACTGGTTCTGGATTTGAATATGCTTCTCCCATTCCAATACGAGATAAGGCATCTGCTTTGCCATTTCGACAACCTGGTCGGTAAGTAATCAGGAAATCATATTCCGCAAAGTATAAGGCCCATCTAAGTTCGCGTGACAATTGAGCCTTGGCTGTCTTTAAATATTGTATGTTCCTGTGATCCGTGATTACGGTGATGGTGTGTCGAGCTCCGAGAAGATAATGCCGCCAGGTTTTGAACGCCGACTTGATGGCCAGTAGTTCCTTGTCAGTAACTGCTTAGTTTAACTCTGGTGCTGAAAATTTCACGGGGTGAAGTTGACCAGTTTCAGGATCCTTTTGGGAAAGGACAGCTTCCATGGCTAAACTGGATGCATCAGTTTCAACCACGTACGGAAGTTCTGGACGTGGGTGCTTTAAAAGAGGAGCTGAAGTAAATTTCTGTTTTAGATCTTGGAAGGCCTTTTCAGCTTCTTCTGTCCACTGGAAGCATTTATTTTTCCGCAAAAGAGCCGTGATGGGGTGTACAAGATGTGAAAAATAAGCAATGAATCTGCGGTAAAAGTTTGAAAATCCAGGCATACTCTGTACCCCTTTAATCGAGGTAGATGAAGGCCACTTGAGGATTGCATCCACCTTTCGTGAATCCATTCGAACTCCATTTGGGGTCAGGATAAATCTAAGGAATTCAACTTCCGAAGTATGAAAAACGCACTTTTCCAATTTCGCAAATAATTTTTGCTGGCGTAGTTTTTCTAGTACAGCACAAACGTCCTTCACATGGTCTGATTCAGATGAAGAGTATACTAAGATGTTGTCTATGTATACAATAACACCGATGTCTACGAGTTCGCGAAGGACATCGTTCATAAAATACTGGAAGGCTGCTGGTGCGTTGCAAAGCCCGAAAGGCATCACCTGGTATTCGAACAATCCGTATTTGGTACGGAAGGCAGTCTTCCATTTGTCGTCTTTTTTCACTCGTACCAGATGATACGCCCCTCGGAGGTCCAACTTAGTGTAGATATGAGCATCCTTTACTTGGTCCAGTAGTTCTGGGATCATGGGCAACGGGTATCATTTTTTTACCGTTATTTGGTTTAGTGCGCAATAGTCAATACAAGTCCTAAGATCACCTTCCTTTTTTGGGACGCAGAATAAAGACGATGCTGCCGGAGACTTGGATGGGCGAATGAAGCCATTAGAGAGTTATTTATCGAAATATTGCCGTAAATGAAGATTTTCGGGTTCAGTAAGGGCGTAGATTCTGCTGCATGGAATTTGAGCGCCGGGTAGGAGGTCGATCTGGCAATCATATGATCGGTGGGGTGGTAATGTGTTTGCTTGTTCTTTCTGAAAAACATCCTGAAATTCCTGGTATTCCTGGGGTAACTGAGTTATCGGATTTGTGACCGTAGCCAGTCTTTTGATCAAAGTTCTTTCAGGGTAACAAGAGTGTGCACAATCCGAGAAGGTCACTCTCTTTTCTCGCCAGTCAATTCAAGGATTATGAGTTTCCAACCATGGCATTCCCAGAAATGTTTGGAACTGTGGGCCTTGATTAAGTCAAACACAATGCTCTCTCGATGCCCATCTTGACCCAACAGTGTCATCTCCATAGTTGAATGAGATACTGGACCGGAACCTATTTCGGTCCCATCGACGGTGGTGATTACATCAGTTGTGGGTTTTTTGCAAAGAGGCAGGTTCATCCCTGTAGCCAATTCTTGATCCATGTAGTTTCCTATGGCTCGGCTATCTATGTATGCTTTCACTGCGTGCATACGAGACGGTTGCCTTTGATCTATAAGGACCATTGGTATAATTAGGGGCGAGGTATGAGTGTCCTTCTTCATGCTCGGCAAGCGGACCTCTACACTTGTCGGGCGTGGTCATTTCCTTGCTCTGATTCCATATTTACTTTGTCGGCGACTCCTACCACCTTCTTAGGTGGTTTCACTGGGCAATCCCGTAAAAAATGACCCGAGATTCCACAATACAAACACAATTGTAACTGCCGCCTCTTGTCCCTTTCTTTTTGAGTCAAAGGTCCTTTAACCCCCCCAATTTGCATGGGTTCAGATACAACAGTTCCTTTGGGGGTGACGTCCTTGGGTCTTACCAATACTCGATTCTCGAATCTAGCCCGATCAGCCTTCTGATTCTGAAGTCTCTGATCCAACTGGACAACCAGGTCTATGTATTCAGCACAATCTTGAGGTGAGTTCACTACTTGTGCCAAAACGTCTTTTAGTTCACCTCGTAGCCCTCGATGAAATAGCGTAATCCGCTTGACCTCTGGCCATCCGGTTTATACCGCCAACCAATTGAAGGTTGCGATGTAGGTCTGCAGATCCTGGTTACCCTGACGCAAGGACAAAAGTTTGTTATCCAAAGCTTGGCCTTGGGAATGTCGGGCAAATAGTCTTTCCATGCTTAGTTGAAAACCCTGAAAATCCCGAAGAAGAGGGTCATCCTGGTTGACTAGTGGAATAGACCAATCGGCTGCACTGCCCCTGAGATACGATAGTACAAAGGCTACCTTTGCTTGATCATTCGGAAAGACTCCAGGTCTACATAAAAAATGCAGGCGGCACTGGTTCATAAACACGGCGAACCTTTTGGGGTCCCCCGCAAAGCGTTCTGGCGGTGCTAAAGGAACTGTCCCTGGTAAAATTACTTGCACTGGATTACTTGATTGAGCTTGGGCAGAAGCTCCCCCGAGTCCAGGTAAAGGTGTGTGCCCAGCTTGAGCTTGAAGTAATTGCCTGGTGAGATCATCCGTACGTTCTTTTTCCACAATCAGTTCTCTTCTGGGAGTATTAGTCTCTTGACGGGCGGAATGCACTTCATCCCTTAGTCCTCCCAGTAGTTGGGCTAATTGGTCAGTCTCTGAGGTCTCCATAACACCCGGGTGGAGATTTGTAGTAAGGCTTTGCGTTCTGTTACGCTCACCTGGATTCCACAGGGGCGTCGAACGAAGCTGGACTGCTGCGGTCTCCACCACTGTGTCTCGTAGCGAAGTGATGATTGACTGCACTTGCCCACTCAGTTTCATCTGCCTGGCCCGCAAGAATATTTTCCTAAAAGCAGTAAAGGGTATTAGCCACCCGTGGTAGAGAGGTTACACTAACACTATTTTCCCTGAAAACTTCCAGTATTCCCCTTCATTAAGTTTCACCTTATTGTTTGGAAGGATGAACTCTCCATCTTGCGTGGAGTGCAGGGGCGCATAGAAGTTCAGTTACTTCACTGATCCGAAGGTATTTGGCAGAGTTCCAGACGACATTGGCTCTGAGGTAAGTAGTGTGTAAAACGAATGTATAGTTCTTTTAGAGTTCGAATGTCTGTTAATTAACTCTTACTCCTTTCATACCTTTTCCCTTGCAGCGTGATCCAAGGAGTGAGTTTGCCTCGATGGATGAAGGTAGCGCTTAGGTAAGGGTGAGTTTATACAAGGCACTGTCTAGCAAGTAATATTGTTCCAAATGTAATTAACCAATAGTTCTCTATCTTCTTTGCAGGTGCGGCGCCTTGCCGAAAATGTCTAACGTAGGATGGTGACCAGCGCTGCCTTGAGCGGTCAAATTCTGAGTAAGTATCTTGCGGTGAGTAAAAGAATGTCTTTGGCGGAACCTCGCTCACCTTTTGTTTGTTCTTGTCTTTTCAGATGCTGATGTTTCGGGCGGCGATTCAACAGGTGCTGTGCCGGGTCGTGGAGATGCTCCAAAGACAGGTGAGTATGGCGCGGCGCTGCAGCTGGCAATGCGACGCGGTTTATTTTAACGTCTTTTTCCTTTATCCACAGGTGCGGCTGCTCCAGGAAAAGATGATGACCAAATGGAAATCTCCTTGTTCTAACCTTCTCTTCTTCTTTCCTTTTCTCTAGGATCGGCTCCGGACACAAGACGGGTGTGGCTGTAGACTGGATGCTGGACTGCAGACACGGTGAGCATTACGTTGCTAAGATGCAGAATAACGCAAAGCCTGTGCTGCTCTTCGGGTGTGGTATAAATAGCATCAAAAAAGTAGTTCCCAGGTAAGAAGTTCCAGTACCACACACAAGCAGGAAAGTAGCTCCTAAAGGAAAGTAGTCCCTTCATGGCCTGTAAATGAGCTTCCTACAGGATGACCTGCATAGTTTAAAGTTGGCAATATGAGCCTGGCGCCTATGGCGCCAGGACTGAACCCATATAGCCCCTAGGCAGGGTTTTGGGAATTACTGTGTCTTCTTGGGTGCCTGTTCCCTGGAGAGATGGACCTGTTCCGGATGTCTGGGGGCAGGCATCATGACATTTATTTAATTCTCTCAAATCTGCACACAGACGCCATTGACCATTTGGCTTTAATACACCCAAAATAGGAGTGTTGGAGGTTCTATGAATGGGCCTGATAATTCCCCGACTCCAAGAAAAGACTCCAAGTTTTTAATCATCTCTGCCAATGTCTCTAAACATGCCAGTGGTAACCGATATTGGTGCACAAATACTGGATTTCTACCACAACCTTCCGGTAATGTGGCAACATATAAATTAGTTAGGCCGCATTCATATGCATCTTTAGCAAAAACATCTTTAAATTCCATAAATATTTTCCTCAATTAATTTTTATCCTCATCGCTATCACATGCATCTGTTAACAAAATCTGCTGATCTACCATTTTTGAAAATTCTGGAAAATCCTCCAATGGCGGAATCTCTGTGTTTTCTTCTCACTGTGTGGCTGCATCTCTCTGTAAAGCTGCCACTTTTAAATATTTTGGCATATCAGCTTCCACTTCAATGTGCTGATTTTCTGTTTCATTTTCATTTAAGTCAAATACTATACAATTCTCTTGGTGACAGCAGACTGTCTCATTTGAATCATAAGGGTACACAGATTGAATTTTAAAGATCCCTTTGGGCTGAGAATCCAGATATTCTGGTAACACACGCTGTGCATCTACATATCTCTCAGGGATATTTCCAATTACCATGTTATTGAAATCTGCAGTATAATGTGATATTTGTATGGCCATTCCTAATGAAGAATTTTCCTCTAAATTAATATCCTGACACCCTTTATTATTCACCATAATTTTGACAGACCCTTCACTAACATCTATCAATGGGATATATTCATAATCCAGGCCTTGCTGTTTTATGAATTCATTCAAGCACACAAATGCATCCGAATCTTTCATTTTCTGTCCATTCTTGCACTTTAGCATTATAGCAACCTGTTTGGGGAATGCAGGAATAGTAGTATCCTTCCTTACCTGTAATTCAATTGCATATGGGACCACACATTGTGGTAAATGGTTTTCTGTCCAATGTTAATCTTTAGCATGCATCTCCCTGCAATTCGGTTTTCAAAATCTGGGTTGTCCAATCCAGCGACATATTGGTTTTTATTTCTAAATTTTGGGATCTCCTCCCTCTCCATTATTTTCTGCAGTAATTTCTCGTTAATAAAGCACCTTCCATGTTTATTTCAGCAACAGTGGTAATGTGTTTTTCTGTGTCTGTTTTAGGAATAGTATTCTGTTCGCATTTCTTCTCATTAAATAGAAGCGCAATGTGTGTTCATCTATTTCAGTTTGCCATTTCTTCTTGGGATCCAAAGAAATCTGCACAGATTGTTTTTCTTTTTCACTTTGCATTTTATCCTGAAACATCAAAATGAGAGTGACGCTAGGTACACAGCTATTCTGGAGGTATACCTCCACTGCATCAATCGTTTTGGCAACAGTGTGGCATTCATTTATACTGCTGTTTTGTGATTTTATTTTCTTAGGTTTCAACAGTTTTTTTTGATTAAGGACCACAGTACTCCATTTACCCCATCTATGAGAGGAGACAATCTTTTCAGGCAATCTGTCCCCATCAGAAATGGAATTTCACAAATAGATGTGATCAATACTTCCTGTTTCATTCTATGTTTTCCTATCTTTATGTCAACCTCAGTGACACCCACAATAGGTACCGCCTCACCGTTAATGTTATGCACTGGGCCTTCACTCTGCCTCACTGTGATCTGGTTCTGTGGAGATCTCCCTTCATTGATACTTTTTACCAATTCTTTGGACATAATTGTGGCCCGTGCGCTGCTGTCAATCATTGCAATTGTATTGCATTTCTCTTCTACAGTGATGGGAGCATAGTACCTGTTTTCAACTTCCTCTAATACACACAAAAAGTGTGAATTCTTACTGATTTCAGAACTCACCTTTCTCAGACCTTTTTCACTTTTGGCTAAGCACATTGGTAAATGAAAGGACATTTTTCCCTCCTTTTTGTTCATTTCCGTTTGAGAAACCTTACTCATTTCCCCATATTCAGAGGTCCTTTGGAGTGTGGCCACTGTTCGCCCTTCCATCTGGGGATCATCAGAGTTCACGCTACAATTCTCCAATCGAATATGCATAGAAACATTACTTGGTGATTCGTCATTTTCTAATTCTGGCATTTGTGGATATTTGGCATGGAATTCATCTTTTTAACTTACTCAAAAATCTGTGGCTCAAAGAATTCTTCAGGTGATTGATCTGTACCCTCCTTTTGAGTATTTATTCTTTCTGCATGTATTTGGTTAGTGTATTGTTCGTCTAGGGAAATAGTTCTAGCATCCCCACTTACTCCCTGTTCAATTGTATTACCCAAGCATGAGTTGTCTTTCTTCAATCTGTCCCTTTGTTCTTTTGTAATCTCATGTTTTCCTTTTTCATTTGTGCAAATCTCCAATGTTTGATTTAACTCTAGGTTAAATCGAACTTCTTTTTTAGGTGTATTTGCAATTTCTGTCATATTTTCATTTGCAGATAGTTTTGTTTTTAAATAATTAAGCATCTCAGAATCATTATGCAAAACCAAATAAGGGCAATCTGTTTCATAGCATTGCAGGTATTATTAATATTTAGTCATTTATCATAAACCACCCGGTCATTGCCTTCTGCCCCCTCTTTTGATGACTGTTTTTGTGCCATACAGAGCTTTCCTATCTGTTCAGCCAACATTTTCACTTGGGCCTCGAGGCACTGGAATCTTTCAATCTCTCTAGAATCTTCTCTCTGTAGCTACGTCGATATTGGTTGTTTCCCCACTGATTGAATCTATTCTGATTTCTATTGGGATTGTTTCTGAACTCTTGATTCATATGTGGAGGGGAGCGGGGTGTACCCACCATTTGGTTGTAGTCCCCTGTGGTGGTGATTCATTGTATTGACGTGGGGTATAATGCATACTCTGCCTCATGTCCTGTCTCTCATTTTGTGAGTGTTGTACCCTATGCTGATTCCCATTTTCAGTAAATCGATCCACATATCGGGGTCTATCCTGATTACCATATATCATGGTTTTAGGGTCAAATCTGCTCTGTGTCCACAATGCCTGGTAAGGACCATTATTCCTTTGAAGCTGGCTTTGTCTCTGATTATTATTTATACCTGACATATCAGGCCGATATCCTGCCCGGGGCCTGTCTCCTAAGTACCTAGGGCTAATGTAGCTCTCCCTATTACTAGGATCATGTGATTGAAACATTGGTGCAGGGAGCGACAACCTCTGTTGATTACCCCTTTTTCAGGTGTCACATTATTTTTACCTGGACTTTGAGCGGACTCAAGGGACATTTTAGCTGAGCTGAACTCCATCACTATTGCTGAGGGTTCTTTAGATTTTGGTCTAGTGACTTTCATTGTATCAGTCTCTCTACCCTGACAAAAGAGTACTTCATATAGTTTTGTACTTTGGTGCACCATCCATTCAAGGGACTTGTTACTGTCAAATTCACGGACTAACTCTGATATGATGTCTTTCTGTAGCCCATAGAAGTAGGCAGTTTTAAACTCATTGGAATTGGGGTCAAAAGATACATCAAAGTGAGAAAAAGCTCTTTTTAAATCTTGCAAAAATTGGCGAGGTGACGTGTTAGGCCCAGCTGTAATTGTGTAAGCAACCTTGTTTGCCTCTTGTAATGATTGCAAAGGAGAGAAATGACGTCTAATTTCTTTTCAAACTCTGCCCATGTCATGTTATGCTGTTCATTTAACCCTCTAATGATACTGGCTGTGGGAGCATCCAGAGTTAGGTGAAAGTATTCTCTGTATTGTTCCTTAGGTATCTAGAGGGCTTTAAATATATTGTGCACCGCTTCTAAGGGGTCCTCTATACAGCACTCCCCTCCTTTTTTAAATGGTTTGATCAGAGCCTTGATTAATTTCATTATTGTGATGGGGCTACTCGTTGCTATGCATGGAATTGCACTGCTTTGTGATTCAACCCTGGTTTCAGGGGCATGGGATTGGTGGCGGCCCCCAACGGGTATATCAAATCCCCCAAGAGTGCTGCAACCAAGTTCAGTAGCCGGTCCAGCCACTGGGGCACTAGCTCTCTGTGTATAAATAGAATTCACCTCAACTTCATTGAATGTGGTGCCCTGTCGTTTGTCCTGGGACCTGGAAATGCATATTTGCTGTTCCAAATCTTTAAACCTTTTAAGGAGCCTATCTGCCTATCTGCCTCCTTACGTAAATAGTTATTTTCATCACTCATCTTATTAATCACACTTTGCATATCGCTCATTTGTATTTGGTATTCATTGAATTCTTTGTTTCTTTTGTCACTTTATTGAAACATTTTAACTATCTCTTGTTCAGCATTTTGAAGATCACTTTCTTTCTCAAAATGTTCTTTTTGTAAAACCTGCATTTCCAAAACAACTTAATCTTTATCTTGTCTAATATGATCTACCAACGCTTTCAAGTGTTTTAATTTTTGCTCACTATCCTCAAACTGTTTCTTTCATTGATACAATTGAGTGTTGAGATCTTTACATTTTGACTGCATGTCCTTTTGACATACCGCCAGTTCTGCTCTTAACTTTTCCTCTTGTTCATTAGCACCATCCAGCTCAATTTTTAATCTGCTAATCAGCTTGTCATCATTTTCTTGCTTTCGTAGAGACCTATTTAAAATTAACCATGTCTTGGCACATAGCTGTATCAGAAAAAGAGAGAAACCCAGACTGACTACCCCTCTCTCTTTGGTCTGTCAAAGAACACAGGGGAGGGATGCACTAAACCTGCTTAATAATAGAGCAGAAATATACACCTGTTGGGCGATACATTGTTTAAGACTGGATTCGTTTTTACGAAAAATAGAAAAATCTTTTTAATATTTTCATTGTTTAAAAATTATTAAAAAAACAGACATTTACAAATTACTACATGCATTCACAAACAGTTTCATATCAATCATTAGATTTGTGAGAGTCCGGGGTGCTACAATTAACATGTATTAGAAGCATAATTGTCAATTTCACTTATGCAAGACACCAGAAAAAACACAATTAAGTTTTCCTATAGTCGACATATGTTTCGGCCTCTATGTAGTACCAGCGTGGTGAAAGCTGGTCAATCAAATAGTTATACGGCCATCTTCAGGACGGTCTTGCTTACTGAGAAACTTTGTTTCTTGCCCCTTGAGCATGTGGAATATCACGTCTAAAAACACAAATATACAAAACAAAAGTATACAGTTAGAGCCAGTCTACCTCAACCAGATTAATCACAGGGTGATTGCCAGCTATACTAATATACTGCGCCTAAAGTAGTGCACCCACCTGTGGTCGACAATGATGATTGAAGACCATGGAGTAGGAGCTTCTGGAACAATTATTTAGATACCAGGAGCCGGAACCCTATTTACAGGGAACACAGGAGAGACACTAAGTTATCTGAAACACCATTAAGATGTTAAAAAGAAAGACTGTAGGTCAAAGCCATTGGACACTTACAAAATAACCTCTGTATGGGTGGCCTCGGCGAAGAGAATTATTTAAGTCGTAGACTTGGGTTGCTATATGTGTTCAGGCTTTTTTCTGCAGTGTTCATCTGTGAAGATGCCTAAAAAATAGGGCAGAGCAAATGTGTAAAGTAGTAGTTGAATTCATTATCTCATTTGAGTATTACTTGTCTCAAGATTACAACTGTAATTGTAGCGAAACTCAATTTTCAAGTCAAAGCCTATTCTAGCCTCCGTGCAGCACCATGCACGCCGCGTTTTTCAAGTGGAGACATTTTCTAAATTCCGATTAGCGTAGTGCACTGGAGTTAGAAAATCACTGTATGCGCTAGCTCTATTGCGACTCATATGGCTCTAGTGTTCTATGTATACTGGTATGTGTCTACAGATTTCTATTAAGCAGGAGAAAAATGGACTTACCCAACAACTTGTGTCTGTTGAAAAAGGAGATGTATTCAGCATTGGAGCTACTCGCTTCGCGCTGTGTATGTTCCAAACACAGGGGAGAGGAACATGAGCGTTATTTATATGTCAGGTGATTTTCGGGAAGCGGAGCCGTGAGCAACACGTGATCGTACGTCAACCAGGTGTATGGTGGAAAGGAGGCCGTCCGTTTAAGGGACGATAGAACCCATGTGTTTCTAATCCTGGGTCGTCCGTTGTGGGACGTAAAAGCCATGTGTTTCTGATCCCAAGATGTTGTCGATCTGTGCTGTAATCGTTAGACACGGACAGCGCAATCGACTTTAGTCGATCATGTGTATTGGTTAGTCATTACCGAGCTTACAACAACGTTACTAAGTTTGTTAAGAACCATTTTACTTTGTTGCATGAAAACACACATGGTGCTATTGCATCAATCTTATCGGACATAGTGAAAAAAGGATGACATTCACTTATGTTGTCCTGGTTCTAGACATTAGTAATGGAACTTAATTAGCCTATGGACGGTCTCTGCAAGTTGAACACGGAGACTCGAGTAGGCTTATGCATGATAGTGTCTGGTTGAAGCACGAAATTATTGACAGCGACTGGAGTATATGATTATAGAAATGAGCTCCATTCTACGGCTATATTTAGCCCGTATTTCACTGTCTGCAGATTATATATCCATTTTTGCTCGCATCTTGTTAATATTTGGTCTCGGTTCCCTTTTCTGGGGGATGGTTTAATGACTTGGATGACGCACCATACTAAGTCGGTGCACTTATGTTTCTTTTGCGAAAAATGAGCTACCAAAGGTCTATTTTCAACTTGGTTTCATAGCTGTATCAGACAATCTTTCTCTGCATGTTTATCAGCTGCATTTAATAGTCTCAAAAGGCAGACCTGAATTATGCTGCCTTCTGCAAAGATGCTGTTTAATGATTCTTTCTGTACTTCACCATAGATGCGATCATGCCACTCTGTGGCATTATTTGTTGACCATGCTCCATGTGCATATAGCTTTGCCTCCAGATATTGCACTAGCTCTGGGAATGTGGCCTCCATTTGAGACATTCTGAAATCCACTTTTAGTGTCACACTACTCTCATAAAATGGATTCCCTCTAATGCACATATCGTAGTGTGACACACACTTGCAACGCCCAGTAGGTGCTTTACAGCCACTTTCCCAGCAAACACACTATATATGTAGGATATTTTGTCTTATTCGGGTAAATGTGGGGTTTGGCGGTAATTTCGGTAGTTTGTAAATTATCCTTGTATTTAGATTGGGTTTGGCCTCATATTATTTTAGTGACCATACTTTGTTATATTATATTGGGGAATCTAGTAATATATTGTTTGTGGTATTTAGTGGTGAGCATAGTTTTCTTCCCTATATTATAACCCCACCATAAAACAAAACCTTCCTTTCTATTAGAGTACCTCCCAGTGGTCTATAGAGAGCCTTGGACCTATGCACGTGATGGAAACCCAACAATTTTATATAGAGCACCATCTATAGGTTGTTGCCGGTATCACTGGCTTATCTACATCCAGTGATCTATGCGCCCCTGGTACTACTGGTTTATCTACATCCAGCGATCTATATATTATATCATATTCCTTCCAAGCAACATGCAAGGAAGGCACACACACCTGCTTTATCACTGAATATTATCAGCTTATTCTGGGTTGTTATTTTTATCTGCAGGGGCAAATTGACAAATGTACTACTGAAGAGAAATAGACCTTCCCTGTACTGTATACTTTATAGGTATATGAATAAATTCACAGGTGCAAAGTTGACACTAAACCAGTTGTTTTTATATATTCTCATTATATTATATACAAATACAATTCACAATGATTAGTTCTTACCATTAAAACATCGCATCATCATCTGGAAAACAAAAGAAAAACAATGCAGAACAAGCAAGCCTTTTAAAACATGAGGTAATTCTTCCACATTCTGAACATGACAAAATAAAAATACAGGGGATTTCCCATCCAGTCATCCATGTGTCTGTACACAGTGACCTCACTTAAACTTATCTCCTTAGCAAAAGTATTCTTTTGAAGTTCCCCCACACAACCTTGTTTCACTTGCCTCGCAAAGACAGGCCCAGTCAGCACTAATTGCTCCTGTAATCTTGTGTGTCTGGGAAGCACAGAGAGAAACTCTCAAGCCAGCGCTCTGTGACACCTTGAACTTATGTCTTCACAGCCCAGTCAGCACAAACTAACTCTCTCTGTAAGTTTTGCCATTAGCAGAACTTGGAACCTTCCTATTTTGTCTACGTGATATGTCTGCAGACAATTTGCTCCAATCAGGTTAAAAGCATGTTTTCAGAACCACCCTTCACTTTTATACAATGGGATCCTTGCTCACTGAGAAACTGTTTCAATTTTATTTCCTGCTGTGCATGCTTTCTGCTTTTTGCAAACTAAACAGAGAAAGAGAGAAAAAAAATGCCAGTGTACTTTTAAAAACGAATTATATCAGTGCTACAAAAATATGTATTTTCACCTCATTTTGCACATGAGACTACATTATAATGTTAGGGAGTTAGACTTACAGGCTGATTGATGGAATTAATGTGTGCCGAAAATTGTAGCGCAATCGTGCCAAAGACGCGCACATCGATTCATGGAAGTCAGTGAGCGTGTACATTCTGGGATGTGCGCCAAAATCGTGGGTGGCGCACACGGGCGCACAGTCATTAAACGGCGTGCGCTACGCGCACAGAGAAAGCGTACATAGCGCAGTGCACACAACAAAAGTGGGCGGTACGCAGGGCGGTAAATGCTCGTAACGCCCACATGCGCGGCTACAACACGTATTCATGGAATCGAACAGGGGAAATGCATGTGCCAAAAAAGACGCACTAATCCAGAAACACGTACACCAGCAGGAAGCAGGTGTACGAGGACCCGCGCAGCATAAAAGTGCGCGCAAACAACAAACAAGCTCAGACCCTACCATGAATATGCCGTTCCTCGCAGCAGTGGTCGTGGGACATCGCAGGAGGCGGAGTATAGGCAGGGCCCGCATTTTTTTACCCAGGACCATCCTTTTTGGGATGCCTGATGACCAGGTGTATGGGAGGTACAGGTTTCCACCACACATAATACTCAACCTGGTGAGGGAGTGGGAGGATGACCTCACATCACCCACCCTGTGCTCCCAAGCACTGAGCCCCTTGGAAAAGGTGCTCAATGTACTGCACTTCTTGGCTACTGGTTCATTTCAGCGGACAAGTGCCATAGTGGGGGGGGGGTTCACAGGCCACGCAGTCACGCTGCCTACACCAGGTCTTGGCCATCATGACTGCACGCCCCTCAGTCTGCAGGCACATATACATGCCCAGAACACCTGCAGAAAGGCAGGCTGCCGTCCAGGACTTTTACGGGGTGGCACACTTCCCTAAAGTGCTAGATGCCATTGATTGCACCCATGTGGCTCTATGTTCTCCCTGGGCAACTGAGCTTATCTATCAAAACAGCAAACACTGGCATTCCATCAACATGCAGGTAGTATGTGATGCCAAGGGAATCATCACCTCAGTATATGCCAACTATCCATGGTCCACCCATGATAGTTTCATTTTCAGAATGTCACCCCTAAACCGGGACCTAGAAGCTGGGCGGCATGGCGACACATGGCTGATTGGTGAGTATAAATGCCTCTGCACAATCATGCCTGTCAGATACTGAGTAATGTCACAACCCCAGTAATGATACCCATCATCACCTCCCCAGGGGACAGTGCCTACCCTCTGAGCACCTACATGATGCCACCAATTCAGAATCCCAACACCCCACCCGAGGTAAGATACAACACATTCGGAGTGCTCAAGTTACGCTTTTGCTCCCTTGACCGCTCTGGTGGGCAGCTGCTATATGCGCCCCCAGTAGTGTGCAGGATCATAGTGGCAGCATTTGTCCTGCACAACGTTGCAACCCGCCGTGTCCTGCGGGTGGACATGGTGGTGCCCCCACATCCCCAACCACATGCATGTCCGCTGCGCATGGGAAGTGAAAGGGCACGAGGTGAGGCAGCCCGTACCCAACTGTTGGCTAATTACGTCACCTAAAATCCTACCCCTGTGGAGTGCACACAGGCCTGGCACATACCAACTGGCAATCAATGATGATGACATAAGGGACAGTCAACTGTCACAATACCACCCTGAGATAGTTCACCTGGAAGTGTTACATTGTGTGCCTCCATACCTACTTAAAGACAACCAATGCTGTGTGCCAAAAAGACACACATTCATGCAGCATGAATGACTACCCCCTTGCAAAATACCACATGAAAAGAGTGCCATGTCACCCAACCCCTCCCCATCTCAGCTACACAACACACCATGGCATGGCATGCAATGTGAAAGCAACCAAATGAATGCACAACATATGACACAGGTGACACAAAGTGCACTGTCCCTAATGGAAACAGGCCACAGACAATATGCTCCCAGTAATCAATAAAAAACAGCACACATGAACAAATACTTAGCAGCAACCCAAAACAGCAACATAGGATAAAAAGGGGAAAAATATGACAGTCTAAAATTCAAGTAGTGCAAGTCTCACAACCTGACCAAGGCATCACATCTACCCCTTCCAACTGCAGAGTGTTGCTGTCTGGCTAGTGTGTCAGTGTACTACATACGACACAAACTGCATCTGCAAAGGAGACGGCCTTGTGAAGACATGAAGAAGGTACATGTGAATAAGAATAAAGACATGGATGCACAAGCACATATCAATACACCATGCAGTGTAGAATCCAACAACAATCCCCACTAGGGATGTACACACAGTTTTGACTACAGACTGCCCACACAGCTCATGGGAGCCCAATGTCACTGTGTAAGTTACAGTCACTTGGTCACACCCTTTGCAAGCCCATGGAAAGAGGAAGGAGGAGGAGTGTGTGTGTCAGGAACCCAAGCATCTAACCCAAAGACAGGACAAGCCTGCATGTGCCCATCTGGAATACACAGTGGATGCCCACGGGAGCCACACAAGGCAACACACTGTAAAAATAAAATCAAAAATTAAAAATGAGAAAAAAAAAACAAAAATGGCCATGTGTGGACCAGGGGGGAGAGGCCACCCAGCAGGTTCGAGGACAGGGTGCACCCCAACACCCACATGCGTGGATGTTGTGAAAAAAAAATACCTCCTTAAGCTCATGGCCTGCACGGCTACGCTATTGTGGGAGAAGTGCTGTCGCTCCCTTCCCCCTCTGCTGCTACATCAGGTGGTGGCGGTGCAATGGGAAGCAGCCCACGCAAAGCCCTCGTATGGTCCTCCGTGGCAGCAAGCATGCGGGCGTGGAAGGTTTCGTTCTGGAGGATGATGGTGCAGAGATCCCCATGCAGCACCTCAGGGGTAGCCCGCATTTCTATCTGCATGGCCTTGCGTGATGCCTGGATTGCCACACGGGTAGTCTGGAGCTCTGCTGACAGTGAACGTGTGAGCTGCTCCAGCTGCTGTTCTGACCTAACATTTCGGGAAGCCTCAAGTTCACCCAGAGTATCCCTGAGGAACCCGTGTTCTAACTTCAGGGCTTCCCTGTGGGCCTGTGACTCTACAGATATGGCTTCGCGCAGAATCTCCAATCCTGCCGCCGGTCCCTTTTGGACGCCAACATGTCCTCCCTGTGTGACTGGCAAATGGAGTCTGTTGCCTGCTGTTGCATCTCCATCTGCCTTTCAGGGGGGAGAATGGAAGTGGCCACCCTATCCATTGCCTGAGCCATCATTTCACACAATGCTCCCTGTTGTGCTGCTATACTGTAAATTTAATTTTCCCATACATTATTGCCAGGTGGGGGACGGCCACCTCGTTGGCGGGCACCACGCCTGTGTGAGGCAAGGCGATCTGCACCTTGCTGTGCTGGCACTGCCTGAGGCTGCAGGACTGCATTCCCCCTATCAGCTGCTGGCCCAGGAACAGCAGCAAATGTTGTGGAGTGCGACCCTGCATCCGTAACCGCCAAAGGCGGACTTTTCAACACTGAAATCCCCATAGAGGGCTGTACCCCCAGTGCAGGTGTGTCAGACAGAACAGCATCCCTGCCAGAAACACTCACCTGCGACGGCACGTATGTCTCATCGTCTGATTCAGCACATGAATCATAGAGGTCTGTGGAGCCATACCCAGTGACACCCGTGGACAGTATAGCTTGCAGGAGGATTGGGTTTTCACCCACCACCACCCCACGTCCTCCCTTGGTGCCCGGTTGTGGCTGTCATACCTCCTGGGTCTGCACCATCCCCTCCACCTCAACAGCATCAAGTGCCTCATCACCTGCAAAAACATGAAAGATAACAAATGGAAACAGGCATAAGCACCATTGCACACACATAGGCCTGAGGAGGCAGAGATGCAGTACATAAATCACACATGTCCCACATGACTTTAACCCTGGCATGCATGCACTGTCAATGAGTTGGAAGGGGAGGCAAAACAGCAGACACTGAGGACTCCAAGACGGAAAAGCAACACATTTGCTGCATGCTGAATAGCACTGGCATCACACATTAGCCTGTGAGTGGGATGTCCAATAAACATACATGACACATGCCAGCACACAGATGGCATGTAGCATAGCCATAGTACATTTCACTAGTACAGCCATATGGTAGGAAATAAGTACTGTCACCCATCCATGTGAGATGGACATCATGAGATAATACATGCAAAATAGTATGACAAAACATGCATGTGCCACACGCTGCTACAGATTCAGTGGTCACTGATACAGTGATGGCAGGCAGATGGATACATCAATGGTTTGTCACTTCACCTTGACAGAAGACAACAGACATGTTCTACATTCAAACAGGGGCCAAAATGTTTGTGTGCAGGTATTTACGCAATCAGCCTGATTGGTAAAGCATTCCCATTACAAGGTAATAAATGTGGGGCATTGTGGGGTGTAATCTATGACAAAAGTATGTAACATTATTGGCATATCATGAAAACATTTAGTGAGAAAAATTTGCAAGGATTTAAGCAATCAGGCTGAATGAACAGGAAAAATGTTTCACACATGTTGATGCAAGATGACAGTTGAAGGGCAACTGTAGTAATCTGTAGTAAATTGACATCTGTGGTCAGAAGGGATACTGTCATACACAAACCCAAGGCCAGGGAATGGTTTGGAGGGACCACATGGGTGACCCATACCAGTCATGAATACACAGCCTCACCTGGCACTCAATCAGAACACATCACCCAAGCAACATACACATGTATTGCACACACATGCATGGCCACTCACCGGACAATGCTTCAAGATCATGTAGGTCTCCCACGCCTCAGGTCTGTTCCTCTGTGATGAAGGTGCCAGCAACATACTCATGTTCAGTGAGTTGGTCGTCCTCTGGTGGAGACCCACCACCAGTCACCAGAATAGAGGCATGATTGGAAGCCAGCTTGTTCTTTGCTCTGTGTTTCAGGTCATTCCACCGCTTGTAGCAATCATCAGCTGTGCGCCTCACAAATTCAAGGGCACTAATGTGGTCCACGATGGTCTGCCAGTGGGCCCTATAGTGAGCAGGCGTAGTCTTGCACCCTGTAGTCACCACCATTTCGCGGCTTTGGCACGACACATAGCCCACAAGTGCATCTAGTTCAGCCTCATTGAAGCTAGGCTTCCTTGACATGCCGGAGTGTGTAGCTGTGTCTGGGGTCCTAGCCTGTAGTGCAAGAGCACCCTTCTTCTTCTTGTAAGGTGGTGCAGATCGTGAGTGGTTTACGCTGCTCTGGTTGGTAGGGGCAGAAGCGCAGGTGGACTGGGTACTAGGAGTTTCAGAAGGCACAATGACCATAGGTCTCACTGCAGGCATTGGCTGCAGGGTGATGCTGGCAGGACCAACCTTGGTCTGATGCACTTGGACCGACACTGTCCTGGCTGGGAGACTGGGAGCTGGGGTGGATTGAGCTGCAGCTGCCCCTGCAGCCTCCTCACCCTGACTACTTGGTGCAGAAGATGACATTGCTGCCCCAGATCCACGTGGCCTGGTGACAGCAACTTTCACCGCCACACGTGGCTTAGACTTGGTGACTTGGAAGTCAGCGTGGGAGTCATCCTGTGCCGGTCCAGTTGACAATATGGGGGCAATTAACAAGGCCTGAGGTTGGATGGTGTCTGCTGCATCTCCCGCACCCATGGGGGGGGCATAGCTGTGCCTGATTGCTCCTCCACACACTGGCCTCCTGGGCCACCCTGAACATCCTGGCCACGTCCCCCATGGCGCCCACCTCGCCCACCTCAGCCACCTTTGCCTCCCTTCCTGCTTGGGTGCCTCCCAACCATGGCACTGATGTTGTTGTGCGTATGGGAGTTGCAGTAAACAATTGTCCTGGGCAATTGGGGTGAAAGGGGTAGGGTATAGATGGAATCCGTACCCTAGTGCTCTAGCAAGGCTGTCTGTGACCCCTGAGGGAAGATGACGGGTCACCCAACGCACAGGCTCCCCGAAAACAAATTTTAACGTGCACGCAACCCCTGGTAGACCACGTGCGTGGAAAAATTAACCCGCACTACGCTGTGGCACCCAGAAACACACGTGATACACGCAGCCTACAGTGACCTCTGAAGGGGTACACGACACATAGGGGCAACCACAATTGGAAAATACGTGCGGGACTCACCGTCTGCCTGGAAAAAAAACGTGAAAAAGACGCGTGTGTGCGCGTTGGCAACACCCCCGCCAAAAGAAGAATTGAACGCTGTCTGAGGGAACAGGGCGTACGAACTGGAACCGTTGTGAAGTAATCATGTGTGAATCGACAAGAAGTACAAATTTCATCCACTCGCTCTCCACAAAAAGCACGTACAAGGAAATGGCATCCTACACGTAGTTTTTAAACCGACCCACACGTGCAACATCACTTACGCGTGTACGCGCTAAGGCCCTTTCCTCCAATTACACGCAGTGACACCCAGACGTGCTTTTTTTTCACGTGCTGAATCACTATGCACCTGTCACGAGGGAAACACCTGCGCACGTAGCGTCACAGATGCGCTTACGGAAGACCACGCTCCTGCCCAAAAGGCCATTTTCCTGCCCCCAAGATCCCCGAGCACGCTCCCACCAGCCATCTGCTGCTGCCTGCCTGCTGCCCAAGTGCCCTGCTATTTGGTGCCTACACGTCAGCCATCTGCAAGGGTCCAGTTGCTGTGTCCACCCCTGCTGGAACAGAAGACTCCCGACTGGGATACCATCACTCCACAGCCCAGCCCCAGGACCCAGTTGCCCACCCACGCTTGCCTCAGGGGTCACCATGTTGGAGCAAACACCATCTGAGACCATTGGCGACCCCCAGCCAGAGAGGCAGAGGGCCACCAGCTTCAGTGAGAAGGAAGTTGGTGTCCTGATGGAGCATGTCCTGGGGCATCCCTCTTCACACCATCGCGCACCGACAAGGAAGGACGGAGGAGGATCTGGACGGACATCGTGGGTGCCATCAACGCGGAGGGGGTGGCACCCCGAGACCTGAAGTCCAGAAGCGCTGGGAGGACTACAGGTCCAGGACCCTCAGTAAGGCCCAGCGCCTCTTAGGGGCAGAGGATTCAGTCGGGCGCCGGGGCCAGCTTACCAACCAGCAGATGAGGGTCCTGGAGTGCATTCGCCCAGTGCTTCGCCACCAGATCCTCAGGATGCAAGCCCATGTAGAGTCGAGCGGTAAGTGGCCATGCATTGCTGTGTGACACATGGCATGTTGCAGTGTGCTGGTAGTCTGATACTTGCTTGTATGTGTGACATAGGCCATGTATGGATGTGTGTGTGCAGGGACATCATGGTCATGCATGTGAGACCAGTAATGTGTGAACCACATGGATGATGCATGTGTTCCAATGCAACATCGGGAGCTGTATGCGGAATACACACATGAATGCCTGCTAGTCTATGTTCTTGGACATGGAGGGGGGGTGAGGGATGGGTGCTGCTCTCATGTACATGTATGGTGTGCATGTCTGTGTGTGTGAGAAGCGTGTGTGTGACTTTTAAACGCCATGGATGCATGACACATGTCCGTGACGATGTGTAGATTCACTCATGCAGTCTGGTCACCGTTGTATCCACTGCGTCTGTGGTGTACGAGCCATGATGCATGACCCTCCGGTGATGTGTGTGCATGGCGTCAGTATGAGCCATGATGCATGTGAGTTTGAAGGCAACATTTTGGTTAACAGAGGCCCTTGTACATGGATGCTGAAGTTGATTGCATGTGCCGTGCCTGTTTCTGCATGTGTGTTGTGTGCATTCACCCATGTGTTGTGGAGGGACAGGATGGAAGTGACGTTTGACAGTGCCACTCATGTATTATTGCTTCCTGTCTAGGGGACTATTGTACAGTACCCTGATGCTTTTGTTCTATGTCTCCCTCTTCGCAGCGTCCAGTGAAGAAGAGGGCGGAGACAGCTCTGTGGAGCTAAGCGGTGGGGATGCCTCCACCGGGCGGCGATGCAAGGCCCAGCCACCCTCCCAGGAATTGCCATCATCCGGGGGAGAGGGCACTGGTGCCGCATCTGCCACTACGGCTGTAGAGGAAGGGCCGGGTGAGCCTCCACAGGGGCTTACAGTGGCGGAAGACGGTGCAGAGACTTCCAGGTTGGTGGTCTCCACAGAGGAGGAGGAGCCCGCTACTGAGCCGCACATGGGGCCTGGTGGGGGTAGTACCACTGATGCAAGTGGTGAAGTCCAGGGCCAGGGTCAGGCGTCAGCAAAGGTCACCGCGGAGGGGCCTGTGCATGTCGCTGTCCCTGACCCTGTGACTGCACCACCATGCACCAGCAGGGATGCTCTGTCCCAGGCCCGTCTGCATGTAGGGGGAGGCCCACGTCATCTACCTCTCCACTACCTGCAGACGAGGGGACCCCTGACCGTATGGGGTCCATCCTGATTGGTGTCGCGTTGTGCATGCGTGACATTCGTGATGACGTGTGTGCTTCCTGGGGGGAGCAAGCACACCATCACGAAGAGCTGCGTGGCAATGTGACACTGTTGGGAGGGGCCATGGTCGGTGGGTTCATACATGTGTCGCGCACGCTGGTGGACCTCTCCTCCTCTGTGGAGACTATGTGCCAGTCGTTCTCCCAGCCGTCTTCCGGCCCAGATTCCACCAGTGCCCCCTGTGGACCTGGTCTGACCAACACAGCCAGCTTGGTGGAGATCCCATCACTGCCACATTCGGGAGTCGGCGGTCCAGCAGGGGTGGACACCCCAACAACTGAAGACCAGCAGATGGAGGATGTGTAGGCATCATTGGACAGGGCACATGGACAGCAGCAGCAGCAGGCTCTAGGTGGGAGCAATGATGGCTCGGGCCATCAACATCAGAGGGGCAGGCATCAGCCATAGGGCAGGAGGACCCTGGAATGGGTGTGTCTTCCATGTGGCTGCGGTTGGACCAGCGTATAGTTGCGGAGCGGCGGCGGGCAGAAGAGGCACGGCTCACCATGGTCAGGGCGGTGTTCTCCATGCATCGGGTGTTGAGGCGGGCTGAGTGCCTCAAGGCAACTCACAGGGAGTTGGAGGTGGACATGTCATTATCCCTGTGAGACCTCGGGGCCAGGACAGAGTCCCGCCTCCAGGACATCGACGTGGAATTTGATGATGCCCTGGCCCGCAACATCACAGAGTGTGCTGCAGGACTTGCCCGCCGCCATTGTATATAGTTCTTTAGTGTTAAGTTTCCTTTCTCTTTTCATTTGTTTTGTGGTGCTTGGACAATGCCCCACCTTTTTGTATATAGTTCTTCATTAGGTAGGGTTTTTAGTAGGTTTCATTTCTATAGTTGGGCTCATGGACCCTGGATTTCTTATTTGTACATAGTTGAAGAGTGGATTTGTAATCATTTTTGTTTCTTTATTTTTTTCACCATGGAGCAATGATTTTTCATATTTCTTTCCCTTTGGATTTGCTTTGCTGGACGTAGACTTTGCACACATTTTCATTTGGATTAATTTGGATTCTGTATTCATATTTTTTTTTCATTTTGGGACATGCTGCATTATTTTTCATTTTTCTGTTATTGTGTGTTTTCATTTGATTCACTTAATGTTGTATTTTAAACATTTTGGATTCTTACTTTAATGTGTGGTATTCTCTCATTGGTTTCAGGCATGTCACGATCTGGATTTTCCCATTCACTATCACCCATTGTGTGTGTGTGTGATGGACATGTGTTGATGTACATACTTGCCATTTGGGTTGTATCATGTAATGGCCATTTCAATGTGGGGTGGATGTAATACTCGATTGGTTCTTTGGGCAGGGGTGGGGTGCCGTGGAATTTGGGTGGCCATAAGGGACATGATTGTGGATCATGATGATGTGTTGGGGGGACATGTGTTGGGCCTGCTGGCAGGTGCCTGTCACTGCTGGGTGGGGGTCCGGGGGGACATGAGTCGGGGCCTGCTGGCAGGTGCCTGTCACTGCTGGGTGGGGGGGGGTGCAGGCGGACATGAGTCGGGGCCTGCTGGCAGGTGCCTGTCACTGCTGGGTGGGGGGATGCAGGGGGACTGTCACTGCTGGGTGACAGGGGTCGAGGGGGACATGAGTCGGGGCCTGCTGGCAGGTGCCTGTCACTGATGGGTGAGGAGGGTGCAGGGGGACATGAGTCGGGGCCTGCTGGCAGATGCCTGTCACTGCTGGGTGGGGGGTGCAGGGGGACATGAGTGGGGCCTGCTGGCAGGTGCCTGTCACTGCTGGGTGGGAGGTGGTGCAGGGGGCATGAGTCGGGGCTCACAAGTGCATGGTGACATGAGTCGGGGCCTGCTGGCAGGTGCATGTCACTGCTGGGTGGGGGTGGTGCAGGGGGACATGTTTCAGGGCCTGCTGGCAGGTGCCTGTCACTGCTGGGTGGGGGGGTGCAGGGGGACATGAGTCAGGGCCTGTTGGCAGGTGCCTGTCACTGCTGGGTGGGGGGTGCAGGGGGACATGAGTGGGGCCTGCTGGCAGGTGCCTGTCACTGCTGGGTGGGAGGTGGTGCAGGGGGCATGAGTCGGGGCTCACAAGTGCATGGTGCCATGTAGTCTGCCTGAGGGGCAAGCCCAGGGGTGTAGGGCTGCCTGCGGGCTATGAACTGGGGTGGATGGGCTGGCTGCGGGGCATGGCCAGGAGTGTGGGGTAGTACCCTGTGGTGTGGGCTGCGTGCGGGGCATGGGGAGGGGGGTGGCCCACACCCGGGAGGTCACACACTGCCTATCACATGTAAAACTCCATGTGCACCCCCGAAATACACGTACCCACCCTAATCACGTGTAAAACTCCACGCGCACCCCCAAAATACACATACCCACCCCAATCACGTGTAAAACTTCCCACGCACCCCCGAAGTACACCTACCCAGCCCAATCGCGTGCAAAACTCCACGCGGACCCCCGAAATACACGTACCACGCTCGCACAGGGCCAATCACGTGTGTAACTTCCTGCGCACCCCAGAAATACACGTACCCCAGTCGCACAAGGCCAATCGCGTGTGGAAGGTCCCACGCACCCCAGAAATACATGTACCCCGCTTGCACAGGGCCAATTGCGTGTGAAACTCCCCGCGTACCCCCCAAATACACATAGCCAGCTCGCACAGGGCCAATCTCATGTGAAACTTCCTGTGCACCCCTGAAATACATGTACCACGCTCGCAGAGAGCCAATCGCGTGTGAAACTCCCCACGTACCCCCCAAATACACGTAGCCAGCTCGCACAGGGCCAATCGCTTGTGAAACTCCCCGCGTACCCCCCAAATACACGTAGCCAGCTCGTACAGGCCCTATCGTGTGTGAGACTCCCCGCGTACCCCCGTAATACACGTACCCCGCTCGGCCAAGGCCTATCACGTGTGAAACTCCCCGCGAACCCCAGTCATACACGTACCCCGCTCGGCCAAGGCCTATCGCGTGTGAAACTCCCTGCGTACCCCCCAAATACACATAGCCAGCTCGCACAGGGCCAATCGCGTGTGAAACTTCCCGTGCACCCCCGAAATACACGTACCACACTCGCACAGGGCCAATCGCATGTGAAACTACCCGCATACCCCCCAAATACACGTAGCCAGCTCGCACAGGCCCTATCGCGTGTGAGACTCCCCGCGTACCCCCGTTATACACGTACCCCACTCGGCCAAGGCCTATCCCTTGTGAAACTCCCGCGAACCCCAGTCACACACGTACCCCGCTCGGCCAAGGCCTATCGCGTGTGAAACTCCCTGCGTACGCCCCAAATACACATAGCCATCTCGCACAGGGCCTATCACGTGTGATAATTCCAGCGCACCCCAGGAATACACGTTCCCCGCTCAGCGTTTGCTGTGTAGCAGCCCTGTAAACTGGTCCAGGGTTAGCGCAGCCCTTTGCGCTGCATTGGGGATTTTGATGGCTTTTCCTTGCGCAAGGGGCGTTCTTGGGGGTGTAACTGGCCCTGCGGGATGTTCTCTGCGCCAGCGCTCATTGTGACTTGGGGATTCCATGAATACGCGGTGCGCCAGAATGCTGTTTAGCGCACACAGCTGGCGCATGCTGGTGCACGATCCCTCTCTGTGCTGCTCGCGTGCGCTGCCTCTGCGCTGAAATCTATGAATTACCCTGTTAGTGTTTAGTAAATGTTAATTCAGTTAGTCAGCTATATAATTAATATAGTCTCAAATATAAGGCATCTCAGAACATTTGGTGCACTTTATTCTCTGCAGTTTCAAGCTGGGCTTTGCTGTGTTATAAATTCTATACTTTACATGCCATCAACAACATATTCACATTTTATGCTGGCAACACAAAAATAACCATATGTGTGTACCATATTACTGCTGGCAACAACAAAAAAATGCCATCACATTTCGTAAAGCGCTATATATTCTTATAAAGCACTATATATATTATTACAGTTCCTGGCCATGAGTTTTATGTATTAGTCACCCCAGACCAGGTAGGATTCACAGTCAGAAGAACACATTTCGATAATATGTTCTAAATATGGTTCCTCTTCTTGAATATCTCCAGATGCACCAGTCAGGGCTCCACCCATACCCTATGTACTAGGACTTGAAGTCCTCTTGATGGGGATTTGACTGGCACATGAGTTTGATGTTATTACATACAAGGAGCTAATTATCCAATGGTCTGCCTGAATGGAGGACATGCTGGTATGTCTGTGACAGCCCACCTAGTCCTTTTCTGCTTTTGTCAACTAATCACTGAAAAGTCAGGTACATCATGATATAAGTGAATGGAGTGAGACTTGGATCCTACCCCTCAGAAATACTGTCTTCCCAGCATGATTTATGTTTCCAGGTTTTCTGTGAGGCAGCAGGCTTGAATTATCTGGGCTGGCTCTCTGTTATTACCATAGTGAAGATTATTGCAGACAAACGCATGGTACAGTATTTGTGTCTCCCTGAATGTTGAGCAGCCCATCTCTCTACATTTAATATGTGGGCCTTTTGGATGCCTTGAAAATGGTTGTTTCTCCACAGATGCTGCCTTCACTGGCCATGTTACCAACACCTATGCCCATATCTTCCTGAGCTGGCAAGCATAAAGGGGTATACCAGTTTTTCCAGCAAATGGCCAGAGCATGCATCAAATTAGATAAATGAAGAGGAATAAGTGTTTGGGCAGGATCACATCGCAGAACTACCACCTAGACCTTTCCTATCACTTGAAAGGAAAGGTTATTTTTCAGGTAATAACTGGATATATTTGAACCTTAAATTGTCTGCCTTGTAACACCTTTTTAAGCAAAAGAAAGATGGTGGCAACTAGTGTTCTGAGATTAACTCTGAGAAAAACGATGAGATGCACCTTGTATGTGTAGATTGGCAGTCACCATCTCAGTCAGTATATTTATCACAGTTCATGTATTCATGGGGTTCAAAAGTGTTAGGAACCTCACAGATGTGACACAGTTTGAAATGTTCACAAATGATCTGTGCTGATCTTGCGGTGAGGACAAAAAATGTTCCTGACCATATGATTTTTGACTGCTGCAAGATAAAATGGTACTGGTCAGTGGGTGGGAGGGTTAAATGTGCATTTCATTTTTACTTGTGCCTGTGTGAGAGGAGTTAGTGACTTGTGGGAGAGAGCAGAGGAGACCTCTGGGTGAAACAAGTCAGTAGCTGGCGCATGTCCCAATTCCCTGAAAAATGCTGCTTGCGGCCCCTGAATGGCATTACATGTGACAGTTACGATTCACGTGTCCCTCAGCCCACCACAAAAGATACTAAGGAAGTGTAAATGCGTGCCTACTGTTCACAACTTTCAAGGAGTTGTGTGGGAGCGAGGGGCCAATGGGCCCCTCTCAACCAACACTTCTCAGTTCAAAACTTGGCCCAAGTGCCTCTAGTGGTGGGTACGCCCCTCGCCCTTATGCGTTGCTGACCGTTGGTTACATTTGTGTAGATGGGACCACCGAGTAGGGCACCGGGCATCCATTTTTTGTGCCCCCTTTCGTCTCCATCTTGGTAACCAGGCCTCACTGCAATAGTACAAAACGCATCTCTCCCTTTTGCCGCCGCAGTAGCTCGGAGCACATGGCCCCCACCCTCGTCCCCACTCCAACTGGAAAACTCTGCAGCTCCATTCTCACGCTGAGGCCAGAGCTGCTTGCAACACATCCCTTTTCCTCTGAGATCACTGTTCTGCATGTGAACTGACCTGAGCCAAGCACAGAGCTCGTCCATCTCCACAAAAGTGTCCTTGCCCTCTTACCCTCGCCAGTTGAAACTTATTGCCATTCTAACCCTGTGTCCTTGCAAGGCATCCCTTTCATGTGCCAGACTGCCAACCTCGCTATGAAGCCCACCCAACAGACAACCAGCTAACATTAGACCCCTGTGCAGTATATCGTGCCCAATACTAACAAGTGCCACATACATTTAGATTCTCTATATGAGACTAACCCTATAGTTCAATGACAGTATTATAGTGGTCAAGGCCCTTAAACCCGTTACCTGTGTAACCCAAATGTGTAGATGGTATAAACCCTTGAGTGATTTGTATAACGACATGATACACTACTGAGAGTCTTTTTGATCAATTGTTATTTAGTGCATGCATTATTCAGAATGTATTTTCTTAGCTTAGATAGTGACCACCGTGTTTCACAGCAACCTGACCTTCACCCATCTGGAGCACAAATGTCTGACGTCAATCCTCCCGCCAGCCAAGCAACCAACCCAGAGGAAGAGATGATGCCCACACCTAAATCACCACCAGGGCTGACCAATCCAGGTCCAACGTAGCATCATGCGTTAAAAATGTAGATGTACTATATAAATGTGTTGTAACCTTGATGTGGTGGGAGCGCTCTCAGAGATCTAGATAAACTTTCCTTAAAACTCTTGCAGCCTGAGCTTTTGTGCCTTATTCCCTACCCAGGGAGTGTTTGTTTTATTCATTTTTACATGTGTGTCAGGGTGGGCACAAACACAGTCTTTTCTCCCAACAAAATGTTTCTACCTCCCATAACCATTAGCATGTAGCATACGGTATTAAGTGACGTTTCCAGAGTGCCCCCTTTCCCTTATTTTCCAATTTGCAGATCCATGATTTGCTGAATATGGGGTAAAATGTACCTATTTGAAACAGAGGGAGAGAGAGAGAGAGAATGAGAGAAGATAGAGAGAGAGAGAGAAAGAATGCGAGAGCGAGAGAGAGAGAGAGAGAGAGAGAGAGAGAGAGAGAGAGAGAGAGAGAGCGAGAGGTAGAGAGAGATTGACACCAGAAATTGAAACAGGACCAGTGGTAGGAGGGAGATTGGGGCAGGCTTACAGGTTGATTTGGCTTATAAGGCCTAATTCCATCAGCTAACAAACTCCCCTCTACTACCGGTAAAACGTGTATTCTTCTCAGTCATTTTTCAGTCAAAACTAATCCTAAAAAAATATGTGAGGGTGTGGAATAGTGTAAAGTTAATAAGGTCGGTAGGGGACTAAGGGAAAAACTCTCAAAAATAAAAATATCATTTTCTGTTAGTTTTTTCAAGAAAAGAAATTCAGAAAACATCAATCAAAAAAAAGGCTGTTGATGAATGAACATAGAACCCTCCTACCACCTTACACTAGAAATACAACTCATCCACAGGTGGCCACCCTAGGCCTAGTCATAACCACATCAACACTAATTGAGACAGGACTAAGCCCTCCTGTTCAAACCTACTACACTATCTCACATCAGCATCTAATCAGACCCAAAGCCCTACAGCCTATCAGATCATGGACTCTCACTAATGAACCCTTCCTTTTCTTACAGAGCCACAAGCAATGGGACCACTAAAAGTGGGAGAAGGGGGCAATGCAGGAACACTTACATCACATTGCAACAGATACAGAATGGTGAATGTAAATACATACATTGAACCTTATATGGTCAGACATTAGACAACAGAGCTATTCTCCTAAACTGCACATACTACACCATAGATGGTCAAGCTTTAGGCAGCAGAGCTCTTCCCCCAAATCACACATTACATGAGCAGGCTTAAGACAGAAGAGCATCCCTCTAACTTTATTATTGTTCACCGTACATGGGTCAGCATTAGATAGCACTGCTAGCCACAGAAAGCAGACATCATGCAATACACAAAGCTAGGCTTTAGACAACAGAGTATCCGCTAGATTATACATTATTCACCATAAATTGTCACGCTTTAGACAGCAGAGATTTGCACCAAAATTGGCCATCCTTGACTATTCATGACTAGGTTTTAAACAGCAAAGCCTCTCCCTAAATCACACATCCTGAACAATAAGTATTTGGTTAGGCTTTAGACAGCAGAGCCACTCCACTAAATTGCACACGCTGCACAGTCCATGGTCAGGTTTAGACAGCAGAGCTAGTCCCGTAAACCACACATACTACATTATACATAGTCAGACATTTTATATCAGAGCTAAACCCTTAAATTCAACTTTCTGCTCCGGACTTGATCAGGTTTTAAGCAGCACAGCTATCCCCATAAATTGCAAATCCTGCACTGAACATGGTCAGGCTTTAGACAACGAAACTATCCCCCTATATCTAAGATCCTGCCAGGGAAATTTCAGGATTTAGATAGCAGAGCTATCCCCCTAAATCAAACATCTTTCTCATATATGATCTGGCTTTAGACTGCAGAGATATCACCCTTAACTGAACACTCTGCACTCTGCATGGCCAAGCATTAGCAGCAGACCATTAAATGATAGGGAATTTTGACAGTAGGATGTACAGCACCCAGTCACAAAGCCCTGTTTGTTATGATATATGATATGATATGATTTGATATGATATGGCATTCATAACGCGCCTGTATGCAAGTGTTTCAAGGTACTACCAGACGAGGGAGGGAAGATATAGGGAGGACAAAACAAACAATCCTACTAGGCCTTGTGTCATTCAGATCATGCAAGTGCAACAAAAGAAGTGCAAGGGGAAGTGGAGGGGGAAGTGGAGGAGAGAGGAAGGGGGAAGTGCGATCAAGGCAGCATGGCTCTGAGTAAGCACAGACAGGTCAGTGTGGCTCTGAATAAGTGCAAGGATGCAGGGGGCTGTAGGGGTTACAGTTTCAGTGCCCAAGTGCACGGTAGACCAGGAGTCAGTGCAATGGAAGACTGGGTATGGAGGAGCCTGGTACCCAGTGAGACTCTGAGCGAACCAAGCAGCCAGTCAGTGTAGCAGACGGGTAAGTTAACAATGGAGCGAGAGAGAGAAGGCAGAGGAGAAAAGGGGGGATTTGATTTGCTTCCAGAATCTCAGGTGGTCATGCTCAAGTCTGAGAGAGGGGCAGAGAGGCCATTCCAGAGGGAGGCACCTACAGAGGAGAGAGATAAACCCCCCACTCTCTGCCTGGAGAAGCATCTGACCCTCAGGGAGTTGGAGGTAGGTGAGCAAATTACTCTTGAAGGAAGGTATTGTGAGAGAGAGAGTTGGATGTAGTGTGGGCCCCAGCCCAAGAAAGCCTTGTGGATGGTGCTGAGCGTCTTGAACTTGATCCTTGCAGCCACTAGAAGCCAGTGGAGAGATTTCTCTGCTCTTGAGCTATGCCCTAAGATCACAGAGTGTCAAGAATTCATGATGATTCACTATACGATGGACATCATGTGAATGTATCTTGAGAAGAACATAGGTTGTTCTTTAAGGAAATTTATCAACTGCTCTACAAACATAACATGTTGATTTGGACAATGTGGTTTAAAGTACCTCATCTAGACACACGTCTAGTGCTTAGAAGTAGAAATTTCTTTATGCATGAAGCTGTTTTTGTCATTCATGCATCTTTTTCTCTCTTTACTACATTCTGTTAAAGGCCCAGGATAGAACACATGGGTGGAGTTAATGGTCCATGATGATCTGTCAGAAGGAACTACTTTTCAGGCATAATATGCAGTTTCAATTCAATATCAATAGCTCCATCTGTTAAGACTATGCAGACTTTTTAATAGCTTGTATAGCACAGTGTCCATGTGCAACTTGTTCTCCTTGAACTGTTTGTATAGTTTTGGTACACAGATATGTTTTGAGAGGCACAAAAATGACACTGAGCAAAACAGACTCAATTTACTTTTATTGCTTGGGCTTTTTATCATCATAACAAAGTCAAATCTTAGTTAACAGCTGAAAAAGAGCATGAGAATAGAGCTGATTTTATAGCACATTATCATCTCTCGGCACACACTCTTGGGTGTATTAATCAACCAGTCTTGCCTATTTTACTGCTCATTTTATTGGTTTTATGCAGTACCATAGATGCATGAACAGACAATTTATAGAAACAATATTGACAGCAAACAATGTTGATGGACGAATAGAATATTTAGTTGAATTGCTTAACATTACAATAAACCTGATATTCTGCAAGACTTTGGAGAGCATTCGGAGTTTGGCAGTGTGGTAAAAACCTATATGTTATAACATTACTGGTCCTTTTTTGGTTGTAAAAAATGTACCGCAAGTTTAACTGAACCACAAAACTATTGGTTTGGCATCAAAGTGCAATAGATATCTCCACCAAAGGGCTGGAGGAAAATCCTCCACTATAAGGTAAACAACTGGAGGAATTAGCACAGGTGAAATTAGTTTGGTGAAGTTTGCTGAGGAGAAGTTTGTTTTTTGGGAGAACAATTGAGATATGTAGAATAATCAGGCGTGTTTTGGAGTGCAGCGCCACTGCATGGGATCACAGTATTGCTGTAAGGTGGTACAGCAAGCCATGTGTTGCCAGGGTAACATATGGACAGGTATATGAAGACAGGCTATCTATGTTAAAGGAACACCATATTTTTTTTCTCACCTGAAATGCCTCAATTACAGGAGAAATATTAGATAATTAATTAACTTGATTAACAAATACTAACACGATTTTAACTCCTTAATATTATAATGTGTTCTCCATATGCAAAATGAGGCAGGCTGAGATTCATTTTAAACGTGTGTTCAGATTTTTTTTTTTTTGTTCTCTCTCTTTGCTCTGTCCACGGTCTTTGCAGGAAGCATACATTCGAATAGTATGAAATCAGTTAGATACAGTTTCTACTGTAAAAGTGAGCCATTGTTGAGGAAGGAGGGTAGACTATTGTGTATTTTGATTGGTGACACGTCACATTAGGGGCTGTAACAGATGTTTCTTGAAGCAGCTCGGGGAGAAGGAGAGGTAGAAGACATTTTGTGGGGTTGCAGTGAGGTCGCCTCTGTACTGTGGCTGTGAGGAGCTGGACCACTGACCTTCAGAGACTGGGGTTTCCTAGTCACTTGGCACCGGCTTGAGAAATGCAGATTGCAGATTGAACTGCATGTTCTCACTGGGTGCTTTGAAGAAAGAAAAAAGAGAGCCCTGGGTCACTGCCCAAAGACGACAAGCCAGGAGACTTTGCATGCTGAAAAGCTACATATAGCTGGTAAACATACAAATGGAGTGAGATTGCTGTGACTGCCGGACGGATGATCTACTATTAGACAGGCAGTGTAGCGATAGGGAATTCTCCTGTGTTCAAATGCCACTTTATAATATTGCCATCTAATGACTGTTCTTTTTATTGTTGCAAAGTGAAATGTCTTGTATTTTTGCACTTGTCTCTCTTCTGTTTATTCTAGAAAAGACTGCCTCGCAAAGCAGGTAATGTATTATTTTGAAATGAAACTGCTATAAGTCACAGCCTGTGTAAAGTTTTTTTTGTCCTGCTTCTGTTTTTCTCTGGTGCATTTAGCCCATATCACATAATAAAAGGGAAGGTTATTGGGTGATATATGTGCCAAACTTCCTATGCAGATGAAGTAATGTTATGAGCAATTATACATAGCTGTGGGCGTGATTCCACTCAGGGTATGTGTGAGTGGAATATAGTGCAATAGTCTGCTGAGCGTATATGAATCAGCAGAGAGAGGCCTATGAAAACATAGTCTCACTAATGTAAATAAATTAGTGATAATACCACATGTTATTGTGAATACTCCATGGAAACATAATCTCACTAATGTAAATAAATTAGTGATAATACCACATGTTATTGTGAATACTCCATGGAAACATAATTTCACTAATGTAAATAAATTAGTGATAATACCACAGGGGTTGGTGAATGCTATATGTGAAAATTGTGGTATCCATAAAATGTAGGCCCAAGGTCTCTCTAGTGATCACATGAACAGACCAAGCAAGAAAAAGGGGTTTTTGTATATTGGGGACCACAAGTAGAACCGAAAATCATGCTCATCACTATACCACAACTAAATGTATACTAATGAAATGTATTTGTGTACTGAAATAATGCATAGCCACTATACCATTATAATACCAAACCCAATCTAAATGCAAGGGGTGATTATTGCTAAATAATTTTTGTTTTTGGCGGTAAGAAAATACCGCTAGGCCCTAAATCTGAACAAAATACCCACCATATTTATGGTGCGTCGCAGGCCGGGAAAGTGATCATAGAGCACTTATTGGGCGTGGCAAGTGTGTCTCACACCGCCATCTGTACATTAAAGGGAACCCATTTCATAAAAGCAGTGTGTCACTAAAAACGAATTTCAGAATGTCTCAAAGGGAAGCCGCATTCTCAGACCTAGTGCAATATTTAGAGGCAAAATTATTTGCACATGGGACGTGGTCATCGAATAGTACCTCAGAATGGCATGACCACATTCATGTTGAGGTGCAGAAAAAAAAACTAGACAATATTTTTGCAGAAGGCACCATAATTCAGGTCTGCCTTCTAAGATTATTAAATCAAGCCGATAAAAATGCAGAGAAAGAATGTTTGAAACGGCTATGTGCCAAGATCTGGTTCATTTCGAAAAGGTCCCTGCGAATACAGGAAAATGATACCCAGCTAATTAACAGGTTAAATACTGACTTAGATGGGGCAAGTAAGAAAGAGGAAATGTTAAGAGCGGAATTGGATATATGTCAAAAAGATGTGCAGTTAAAATGCAGAGATTTTGATATTCAATTGTCCAAAAGCAAGAAACAGTTTGAAGACAGTGAGCAAGAATTGGTACACTTAAAAGCATTGGTGGACCACATTAGTCAAGATAAAGATGAGATGGTTTCAGAAATGCAAGTTTTACAAAAAGAACATTTTGAAAAAGAAAGTGACCTCCAAAATGCAGAACAAGAATTGGTTAAAATGCTTCAAGAAACGGACAAGAGAAATAAAGAATTTAATGAATGCCAAATGCAAATGTGCGACATGCAGGAGGTAATTAATAAAATGAGTGATGAAAACAACTGTTTGCAAAACGAAGCAGACAGGCTCCTTAAAAAGTGTAAGGACCTTTAACTGCAAATGTGCATTCCCAGGTCCCAGGAGAGGTGGCAGGGCACCACATTCAATGGAGTTGAGGTGAGTTCTATTTCTACCCAAAGAGCTAGTGCCCCAGTGAATGGGCCGGTGACTGAACTTGGTTGTAGCGCCCTTGGGGGATTTGATACTCCCATTGGGGGCCGCCACCAATCCCATACACCTGGAACCAGGGTTGAGTCACCAAGTAGTGCAATTCCATGCATTGCAACTATTAGCCCCATAAAGATAATGCAATCCATTAAACCCCTGATCAAACCATTTAAAAAGTGAAGGGGAATGCTGCATAGAGGATCACTTAGAAGTGGTTCATGACATTTTTAAAGCCCTCCAGATACCTAAAGAACAGTACAGGCAGTATTTTCATTTAACTTTAGATGCTCCGATGGCCAGTATCATAAGAGGATTGAATGAACAGCAGAATATGACATGGGCAGAGTTTGAAAAAGAGATTAGGCGTAATTTTTCTCCTTTCCGGTCATTGCAGGAGGCAAAGAAAGTTGCTTACACAATCACTGATGGGCCTAATACATCCCCTCGCCCGTTTTTACAAGACTTAAAAAGAGCATTTTCTCGCTTTCATGTATCTTTTGACCCCAATTCCAATGAGTTTAAAACTGCCTACTTCTATGGGCTACAGAAAGACATCATATCCCAATTGGTCTGTGAATTTTACCGTGACAAGTCCCTTGAATGGATTGTACACCAAAGCACAAAACTGTATGAGGTACTCTATTGTCAGGGTAGAGAAAGTGATGAAATGAAAGATACTAGACCTAAATCTAAAGAATCCTCAGCAACAGTAATGGAAATCAGGTCAGCCAAAATGTCCCTTGAGTCTGCTCAAAGTCCAAGTAAAAATAATTTGGCACCTGAACAAAGGGGTAATCAACAAAGGTTGTAACACCCTGCACCAATGTTTCAATCATATGATCCTAGTAATAGGGAGAGCTACATCAGCCCCAGGTACTTAGGAGATAGGCCCCGGGCAGGCTATCGACCTGATATGTCAGGCATGAACAATAACCAGAGACAAAATCAGGATCAAAGAGATGATGATCCTTATCAGACATTGGGGACACAAAGCAGATTTGATCCCAATACCATGATATATGGTAATCACGATAGACCCCGATATGTGGATCGATTTGCTGATAATAGGAATCAACATAGAGGCCAGTACCCACAACATGAGAGACAGGACATGAGGCAGAGCATAAACTACACTCCACGTCAGTACAATGATTCCCCACCAGGGGACTACAACCAAAGGAAGGGTGCACCCCGATCCCCTCCACAAAAGAATCAAGAGTTCAGGAACCATCCCAATAGAAACCATTCCCCTGAGAGGCATTAGAATAGATCCAATCAGGGGGAAAACAACCAATATCGAAGTAGGCCACAGAGAGAGGATTCTAGAGAGATGTAAAGGTTCCAGTGCCTCGTGGCCCAAGTGAAAATGTTAGCTGAGCAAATAGGAAAGCTCTGTACAGCACAAAAACAGTCATCAAAGGAGGGGCCAGAAGGCCATAGAAATGACCGGGGGGCTTCTGAAAAGTGACTAAGTACTTATGATACCTGCAGTGCCAAAAAGACAGATTGCTCTGATGTAATTTTGCATAATGACTCTGAGATGCCTAATGATTTAAAAGTGAAAATACCAGTAAATGAACATGTAACAGAAAATGCAAATACTTCTAAAAGAGAGGTACGGTTTAACCTAGATCTAAATCAAACATTGGAGATTTGTACAAATAAAATAGGAAAACCTGAAGATCCAAAAGAACAAAGAGACAGATTTAAGAAAAATGACTCATGCATGGGGAATACCAGTGAACCGGGAGTAAGTGGTGATGCTATAACTCCTTCCCTGGGCAATCAAAACAATGACCAAACACATGCAAGGCAGGAAAAAGAAATGCTCAAAAGGAGGGTACAGGTCAATCACCTGAAGAATTCTTTGAGCCACATATTTTTGAAGAGGTTAAAAGGGCTGGTACCATACTGAATAATCACAAATGCACAGAATTAGACAATGACAAATTGCCAAGTGATGTTGTTACACATGTTCAGTTGGAGGGTTGTAGTGATGATACCTGGATGGATGTGTGAACGGTGGCCACACTCCAAAAAACCTCTGAACATGGGGAAATGAATAAAGTCTCTCACACAGGAATGGGCAAAAAGGAGGGAAAAATGTCTTTCCATTTACCAATGTGCTTAGCCAAAAGTGAAAAAGGCCTGAGAAAGGTGAGCCCTGAAATCAGTAATAATTTGCAATTCTTATGTGTGTTAGAGGAAGTTGAAGACAGGTATTATGCTGCCATCACTGTAGAAGAAAATGCAGTACATTTGCAATGATTGACACTGGCGCACAGTCCACAATTATGTCTAAAGAATTGGTAAAGAGTATCAATGCAGGGAGATCCCCGCAGAATCAGATTACAGTGAAGGAAAGCCAAGGTCCAGTGCATAATTTTAATGGGGAGGAGGTGCCTATTATAGGCGTCACCGAGGTTGACATAAAGATAGGTAAACACAGAATCAAACAGGAGGTATTGGTCACATCCATTTGTGAAATTCCATTTCTGATGGAAACGGATTGTCTGAAAAGTTTATCTCCTCTCATAGATGGGGTTAATGGGGTACTGTGGTCCTTAACCAAAAAACAATTGAGACCTAAAAAACTAAAATCACAAAACAGCAATATAAATGAATGTCACACCGTTGCCAAAACAAATGATGCAGTGGAGGTATATCTCCAGAATGGCTGCATACCTAGCGTCACTGTTATATTAATGTGTCAAGATAAAATGCAGAGTGAAGATGAGAAACAATCCATACAGATATACTTGCACCCAAGGAAAAGATGGCAAACTGCCATAGATGAGCACACATTCCGCTTTTATTTAAAAGAGAAAACATGCAAACAGAATATTACTCCTAAAGCAGATTCAGAAAAACGCATCACCACTCTTGCTGAAATACACATGGAAGATGAGCAACCATGGGTTCACATTGGTATAAATGACTATTCTAAAACAACAAAAGCCACTTTAGCACTTGAATAGGAAAGGAGTTTCATTAATGAGAAATTGTTGCAAAGAATAATGGAGAGGGAGGAGATCCCGAAATTTAGAATTAAAAACCAATATGTCTCTGGTTTGGACAGTCCAGACTTTGAAAACCGAATTGCAGGAAGATGCATGTTAAAAGTTAGCATTGGGCAGAAAACAATTTACCATAATGTATGGAAAGTGAGTGGAACACAAAATGACTTTTACATGGGCAATGATATCATGCACAGAATGTGTATGGTGTTAGATTTCCTTAATCAAAAAATATGGTCACACCTAGGTGGGCCTGCACCTGAATTTGAAGACAAAAGAAGGGCTTATCATTGCGCACAGCTGGTCCCATATGCAATTGAATTACAACTGAGGAAGGATACTATTATCCCTGCATTCACTAAACAGGTTGCAATAACACTGAAATGCAAGAATGGACAGCAGATGAAATATTCTGAAGCATTTGTGTGCCTAAATGAATCCATAAAACAGCAAGGCCTGGATTATGAATACATTCCATTTGTAGATATTGTTGAAGGGTCTGTAAAAATCATGGTGAATAATAAAGGTTGTCAAGATATTCATTTAGAGGAAAACTCCTCATTAGGGATGGCCATACACAAATCACATTATACTGCAGATCTGAACAACATGGTGATTGGAAATATACCTGAAAAGTATGTAGATGTCAAGGGTGAGTTGCCAGAACACCTACATTCTCAGCCCAAAGGAATATTTAAAATTCATTCTGTATACCCTTATGATTCAAATGAGAGAGTGTGCTGTCATCAAGAGGGTTGCATAACATTTCACTTAAATGAAAATGAAATAGAAAATCAGCCCATTGAGGTGGAAGCTGATATACCAAAACATTTAAAAGTGGTGGCTTTAGAGAGAGACACAGCCACACAGTTGGAGGAAAGCGCCGAGATTCCCCTACCAGAACATTTTCCAGAATTCTCCAAAATGGTAGAGGAACAGATTTCATCAGCGGATGCATGTGACAACGATGAGGATAGAAATGAACTGAGGAAGATATTTATGGAGTTTAAAGATTTATTTGCAAAAGATGCTTATGATTGCGGTCTAACTGATTTACATGTGGCCACGCTACCGGAAGGGTGTGGCAGAAGCCCAGTATTTGTGCGCCAGTATAGATTACCATTGGCATGTTTAGGGTCATTGGCAGAGATTATTAAACATTTGGAGTCGTGGGGAATCATCAGGCCCATTCATAGCACATCCAATACACCTATTTCAGGTGTGTTAAAGCTAAATGGTCAATGGCTGCTATGTGCAGATTTGAGGGAGTTAAATAAAAGTGTGCAAGTATCCAGATGGTCACTGCCATTCATTGATCAGGGCCTAGCTCAGGTGCATAGTTCAAAAGAGTTTACCACTTTAGATCTCACCTCTGGATATTGGTGTGTGCCATTGGCAGAGGAGATACAGAATTTATTTTCATTTTCATTTGATAAGACTCAATACGCATGGGTTAGAGTTCCATTTGGGTATGTCAATAGTGGGAGTGAATTTGGAATATGCCTGATGCAGCGGAAAGAGGTACCATACTTTATGAGGATGATGTACTGATAAAAAATAAAAGCTTGAAAAATAAGACATGTGTTTGGCCAATTGCAGAAAGCAGGCGTCAAAGTATCTTTACAAAAGGCACAATGGTGCAAGAAAAAGGTGAATTTTCTTAAAGTGACTGAACATGGATTAAACCCACAAAAGAAGAAAGTGGAGGCTATACAAAAACTAAAAGACCCTAAAAATGTGAAAGGGGTAAAACGTTTATTAGGAATGACGGGCTATAACAGGAAGTTCATTGAAAATTATGCTGCAATTACTCAGCCATTAACTAAGCTGTTAAAGCTGAATACACCCTGGAAATGGGAAACAGAGCAGTCTGAGGCAGTGGCTAAATTAAAGGAATGTCTTGTAAAGGCACCATGTTTGGCATACCCCATAAAGGATAGGGATTTCTTTATAGAAATAGGTTTCTCTGAACAGTGTATGTCAGCAGTGCTATCACAAAAACATGATTTGAATCACAAAACCATTGCATATGCAAGTAAGGCGTTTTCCCAAGTTGAAATTAAATTCAGAGAATGTGAAAAGGCACTTTTGACCACTGTGTGGGCGCTACAGCATTTCCGCCCCATTGTTCAGGGAGAAAAGGTAATTATTGAGATCAATCATCAACCATTGCAGTTTTTAGAGAGTAAAAGAATCAGGTCAGGTAACCTAACACAGTCCAGAATCAATTCATGGACGCTAGCATTACAAGGTTTTCCTGTGGAAGTCAGATATGGCCAAAATAAAAAAAAAACAGTTGCTCAAGGTTTAGCAGATTTACATGATTGTGCAGCTGAACAAGTATCAAATGAAATGTAAATGGAACCTACTTTACAGGAATTTGAACAACCACCATACAAAGCTTTTGATGAAAAGATATGCAAGGATTTGCCAACTGTATATGTTGATGGTTGTGCTTTTCACATTGAAAATGACAGTAATAAACAATTAGTGTCAGAAATAGGAAATGTCTGGTTGAAATGTGAAGGCGTCCCCAGGATAGGGATGAGAATTGGAGCTAGGAGCAGTCAAGTAGCGGAATTGGCAGCCATTTATAAAGCAATTACTACTGCAGTTGATAATAAATTCAGTGAAATTGTCCTGGTGACTGATTCTGACTATGCACGAAATAGCTTTGTGGAGTATTTACCTGGCTGGAAAGCGAGAGGCATGAATACATACAACAAAAAGCCACTTAAACATGGAAAAATGATACAAGCCATAGACAAATTAGTGTCAGAGAATGACTTAACAATATACTGGAGGAACATTTGTGGGCATTTAAAAACTCCAGGAGAGGATAAGGAGGGGAATGATAAGGCAGATCACCTGGCTAAAATTGGGGCCGTGATGGGAGAATTGCTACCTATTGAACATTTACTTGGTGAATTACAAATTGATGCAGTAACACGTTCTAAAGCATCAAAGGAGACAGATCAACCAGTGGTACAGTGGAGTTATGATACACCGGATCAAGATCCGATTGAGGCTCAAAAGGATGATCACATTTTTGGAATATATTATAATCATTTGATAGATCCTGAACAAAACCCTTTAACAGAAAATGATTGTATAGGAATAGAAGAGTTGAGGGAGCTATTAAAGAATAAAAAAATGTATTAGACTACAGGATGGACTCATGATTGGAGAATCCATAACAGGACAGATACAGTGGGTGGTACCCCTTTCATTCAGAGGGTTAATGCTACACCATGTACATGATGCAATAACTGCAGGCCACAGAGGTTCACAAAAAACATTGGAAATACTAAAAGATTATGCTTACTGGCCACATATGTCCCAAGATGTGGAATTATATACTAGAGGAAACCAATCATAGAGCTCCAATAATGAAAAGAGGCTTGACTCTTCCATGGTCAGATTTGCAAATAGAATATGTAGGGCCTGTAAAGAGGTCGAGCAGGGGGAACCGTTATATTTTGATTGTGGTGTGTTTGATGTTGAAGTGGATTGAGTGTATTCCTGCACCAGATTGTAATGCGCAAACAGCAGCTACATTACTGGTGAATCATGTGTTTTCAAGGTTTGGGTTACCACAAAGAATAGAATCAGACAGAGGAAGTAATTTCACAAGTGCTCTAATGAGTAAGGTATGGCAAATATTGGGTGTGAAAAGAAAATTACATATTGCATATCGGGCGGCTTCTTCAGTGGGAGTTGAACGCTGTAATAGGTCTGTTGTGGACATATTAAAGAAATTTGTAGCAGAAGCAGGTTCCAGCTGGGATTTACGTTTACCTTTGGGTTTGATGGCAATCAGATCAACTCCTGCCAAAGCAACAGGTATTAGCCCCCATGAGGTTTTGACAGGTAGGAAAATGGTGTTACCACAACACCTGCTATACAGAACACATGAGCACACACTTGTGAGTGCATCCACAGTTCATGAATACATTGATGAACTGAGGAGGCATTTGCAACATGCACTTGCTTTTGTACAGCGAAATCTAGAAAGAGCTGCTGACAGTGCAAAGTCATATTATGATAAAAAGACATCAGTGAAAGAATATTGTGTGGGCGATCAGGTGTATACATTTCATTTTGGAAAAGGTAAACAGAAACATTCCAAATTTCTAGCAGCCTGGCAGGGGCCATTTCGAATTATAGATAAGGTCTCTCCTGTGGTTTATAACATTTTGTAAACTGAAGGTGAAACAGCAACAGAACAGTTTGTTCATGTAAACCAAATTAAACCCTGGCACCCCAGACACGAAATTAAAAGACTTGAGCGTGTAGAAACAGATAAAGTCCCTTGAATACATAAAAGAAGGTAAGGTAAATGGGTTTAGTCAGAGAGCAACAGCAGAGAAATAAAATAGAGGTGATTATTACATATGTAAATAGGTAAAAAGAAAATGGAAGCTGAAATTAGTAGAGTTGGTTTGCAAAATGAAAATGTATTAAGGGGGTAATTCATAGAATTCAGCGCACAATTGGCGCACGCGGCTGGCGCACAGGGTGCGCGTGCAAATCCCTGCGCCAGCCGCGTGCGCTAAAATCCATTTCCGCGCACAGCGTATTCATGGATTCCAGCCACCAAAACCAGCCGTGGCGCACAGTGGCGCAGCGACCCTGCAGCAGCGCGAGTTACGCCTCCAAGAACGCCTCTCGCGAAGGGAAAAGTCATCGAAATCCCTACGTGTATCACTGGGGTGCGCGGGAAGTTCCACACGCGATTGGCCCCGTGCGAGCAGGGTATGCGTATTTCAGGGGTGCGCTGGAAGTTCTAGACGCGATTTCCGCAGGGTACGTGTTTTTCAGGGGTGCGCGGGAAGTTCCACACGCGATTTCATCAGGGTACGTGTATTTTGGGGTGCGGGGGAAGTTTCACACGCGACATCAGCAGGGTACGTGTATTCCAGGGGTGCGTGGGAAGTTCCACTCGCGATTTCCGCAGGGTACGTGTATTTCAGGGGTGTGCGGGAAGTTCCACACGCGATTTCAGCAGGGTATGTGTATTTCAGGGGTGCGCGGGAAGTTCCACACGCAATTTCATCAGGGTACATGTATTACAGGGGTGCGCGGGAAGTTCCACACGCGATTTCAGAAGGGTATGTGTATTTCAGGGGTGCGCGGAAAGTTCCACACGCGATTTCATCAGGGTACATGTATTTCAGTGTGCGGTGGAAGTTTCACACGCGACATCAGCAGGGTAGGTGTATCTCAGGGGTGCGCGGGAAGTTCTACACGCAATTTCAGCAGGGTACGTGTATTTCAGGGGTGCGCGGGAAGTTCCACACGCGATTTCAGAAGGGTACTTGTATTTCAGGGTGCGGGGGAAGTTTCACACGCGACATCAGCAGGGTACGTGTATTCCAGGGGTGCGTGGGAAGTTCCACACGCGATTCCATCAGGGTACGTGTATTTCGGGGTGTGGGGGAAGTTTCACACGCGACATCAGCAGGGTACGTGTATTCCAGGGGTGCGCGGGAAGTTCCACACGCGATTCCATCAGGGTACGTGTATTACAGGGTTGTGCGGGAAGTTCCACACGCGATTTCATCAGGGTACGTGTATTTCGGGGCGCAGGGGAAGTTTCACACGCAACATCAGCAGGGTACGTGTATTCTAGGGGTGCGCGGGAAGTTCCACACGCGATTCCATCAGGGTACATGTATTACAGGGGTGCGCGGGAAGTTCCACACGTGATTTCATCAGGGTACGTGTATTTCAGGGTGCGGGGGAAGTTTCACATGCAACATCAGCAGGGTACGTGTATTCCAGGGGTGTGCGGGAAGTTCCACACGCGATTCCATCAGGGTACGTGTATTACAGGGGTGCGCAGGGAGCACCACACGTGAATTGCATGTGTGGGTCCTCCCAGGTGTTCCCTCTACACCCTCCATGGCCCCTGCAGGTGGCTCACACGACAGGGGCCTACCCTGCACATGTCCTGCAGGCACCCCATTCACCATGGCCACGCCCCCCAGCCAACCCACATGTCAACTTGCACTACTGCCCACCAACGCATGTCCCCCTGCACCCCCAGCCACCAGGGGCACCCTCCACCAGGCCCCCACCCATGTCTCCCACCACCCCCACCCCCCAGCACTGTGGGGCACCTGCCAGCAGGCCCCCACCCATGTCCAACTCATGTCTCCCACCACCCCCACCCCCCAGCAGTGCAGGGTCACCCTCCACCAGGCCCCCACCCATGTCTCCCACCACCCCCACCCCCCAGCAGTGCAGGGTCACCCTCCACCAGGCCCCCACCCATGTCTCCCACCACCCCCACCCCCAGCACTGTGGGGCACCTGCCAGCAGGCCCCCACCCATGTCCAACTCATGTTCCCCACCACCCCACCCCCCAGCACTGTGGGGCACCTGCCAGCAGGCCCCCACCCATGTCCAACTCATGTTCCCCACCACCCCCACCCCCCAGCACTGTGGGGCACCTGACAGTAGGCCCCCACCCATGTCCAACTCATGTTCGCCACCACCCCCACCCCACAGCACTGTGGGGCACCTGCCAGCAGGCCCCCACCCATGTCCAACTCATGTTCCCCACCACCCCCACCCCCAGCACTGTGGGGCACCTGCCAGCAGGCCCCCACCCATGTCCAACTCATGTTCCCAATCACCCCACCCCCCAGCACTGTGGGGCACCTGCCAGCAGGACCCCACCCATGTACAACTCATGTTCCCCACCACCCCACCCCCCAGCAGTGCAGGGTCACCCTCCACCAGGCCCCCACCCATGTCTCCCACCACCCCCACCCCCCAGCAGGGCAGGGTCACCCTCCACCAGGCCCCCACCCATGTCTCCCACCACCCCCGGCCCCCAGCAGTGCAGGGTCACCTTCCACCAGGCCCCCACCCATGTCTCCCACCAACCCCACCCCCCAGCACTGTGGGGCACCTGCCAGCAGGCCCCCACCCATGTCTCCCACCCCCCCAACCCCCAGCACTGTGGGGCACCTGCCAGCAGGCCCCCACCCATGTCTCCCACCACCCCCACCCCCCAGCACTGTGGGGCACCTGCCAGCAGGCCCCAACCCATGTCCAACTCATGTTCCCTACCACCCCCACCCCCCAGCAGTACAGAGTCACCCTTCACCAGGCCCCCACCCATGTCTCCCACCACCCCCACCCCCCAGCAGTGCAGGGTCACCCTCTGCCAGGCCCCCACCCATGTCTCCCACCAACCCCACCCCCCAGCAGTGCAGGTTCACCCTTCACCAGGCCCCCACCCATGTTTCCCACCACCCACACCCCACAGCAGTGTGGTGCACCTGCCAGCAGGCCCCCAACCATGTCTCCTACCCCCCCCCACCCCCAGCACTGTGGGGCACCTGTCAGCAGGCCCCCACCATGTCTCCTACCACCCCCACCCCCCCAGCACTGTGGGGCAACTGCCAGCAGGCCCCCACCCATGTCTCCCACCACCCCCACCCCCCAGCAGTGCAGGGTCACCCTCCACCAGGCCCCCACCCATGTCTCCCACCACCCCCACCCCCAGCAGTGCAGGGTCACCCTCCACCAGGCCCCCACCCATGTCCCCCACCACCTCCACCCCCCAGCAGTGCAGGGTCACCCTCCACCAGGCCCCCACCCATGTCTCCCACCACCCCCACCCCCCAGCACTGTGGGGCACCTGCCAGCAGCCCCCCACCCATGTCTCCCACCCCCCCACCCCCCAGCACTGTGGGCCCAGGTGACTGATGGGTGGGAAGATGGCACGGAGGACGACTGGCGCGTAGGGGGTTCAGTTGAGGAGGGGGTCGTTGCAAGCCCCAGCAAACGGAGGAATCCGGACTGGGTGACCTGTCCCAGCAGGCTGACGTGGTCAACGAGCCATTCGAGATGACGTGCAGTCCCCTGCTGGAACAGAAGACTCCCGACTGGGATACCATCGCTCCACAGCCCAGCCCCAGGACCCAGTTGCCCACCCACTCCTGCCTCTGAGGTTGCCATGTCGGGCACTGAAACATCTGGCACCACTGGCAACCCCCGGCCAGAGAGGCAGAGGGGCACCAGCTTCACTGCCACCGAAGTTGGTGTCCTGGTGGAGCAAGTCCTGGGGCAGTATGATGCCCTCTTCGGAAGTAAGTGCGCCAACAAGGAAGGACGGACTCGGATCTGGACGGACATCGTGACTGCCATCAACGCGGAGGGGGTGGCAGTCCGCGACTACCAACATGTCAAGAAGCACTGGGATGACTGCAGGTCCAGGACCCTCTTGAAGGCCCGGCGCCTCGTGGAGGGGGGTCGGGGTCGCATGAGTCCCATCCAGATGTGGGTCCTGGAACGCGTAGGCCCAGCGCTCCACGCCCAGATCCTTGAGAGGCAGACCCGTCTGGAGTTGAGCGGTAAGTGGCCAAGCATTGCTGTGTGAGACAGGGCATGTCGCAGTGTGCTGGTTGTCTGATACTTGCCTGTATGTGTGACATAGGCCATGTATGCATGTGTGTGTGCAGGGACATCATGCATGTGAGACCAGTAATGTGTGAACCACACGGTTGGTGCATGTGTTCAAATGCAACATGGGTTGCCCTATGAGGAATGGCCACATGAAAGCATGCCAGTCTCTGTTCCTGGACATGGGTGTGGGTGAGGGATGGGTGCTGATGTCATGTACATGTATGCTGTCCATGTCTGTGTGTCTGACCTGTGTGTCTGTGACTTGTGAATGCCAGGGATGCATGATACATGGCTGTCGCAATGTTCAGGTTCACTAGTCATCCTTGTATCCACTGTGTCTGTGGTGTAAGAGGCCAGATGGATGAAACTAGGGTGAAGTGTGTGCATGTGATAGGCATGGCCCATGATGCATGTGAGTTCCAAAACAACATTGTATGTTCCAAGAATCCCTTGGACATGTATGCTAATGTCCATAGCATGCGCCATGCCTGTTACCGCATGTGTTTTACCTGCACTGAGCCAGGTGTTGTGGAGGGACATGATGGAAGTGATCTTTGACAGTGCCACTCATCTGCTATTGCTTCCTGTCTAGGGGACCATTGTACAGTACCCTGATGCTTGTGTTCTATGTCTCCCTCTACACAGCGCCACGTGAAGAAGAGGGCGGAGGCGGCTCTGTGGAGCAAAGCGGCGGGGATGCCCTCACGGCTGCAGCGGAAGGGGTGGGTGAGCCCCCACAGGGGCTTGCAATGGCGGAAGACGGGGTGGAGCCATCCAGGTTGGTGGTTTCCACAGAGGAGGAGGAGGCCGCTACTGAGGCGCACATGGGGCCTGGTGGGGGCATCCCTGCTGGTGCAAGTGTTGCAGTCCAGGGGCAGGAGGCAGCACAGGTCGCCGTGGAGGGGCCTGTGCATGTCACTGTCCCTGACACTGTGACTGCACCACCATGCACCAGCAGGGATGCCCCATCCCAGGCCCGTCCGCAGGTAGGGGGGATGTCCATGTCATCTGACTCACCTCCACTTGCGGACGAGGGGACCCCTGGCTGTATGAAGAAGGTCCTGATTGGTGTCGCGTTGCGCACAGGTGCAATTCATGATGAGGTGCGTGCTTCCTGGGAGGAGCATGCACGTCATCACGGAGAGCACCGTGCCGACGTGGCCCAGTTGGGAACGGCCATGGTCGGGGGTTTCCTACATGTGTCGGCCAATCTGGCGACCCTCTCCTCCTCTGTGGAGACTATGCACCAGTCGTTCTCCATGCCGTTTTCCGGCCCAGATGCCACCAGGGCCCCCTGTGGACCTGCCCCGACCAATGCAGCCGGCTCGGTGGGGATCCCATCCCTGCCATAGTCGGGAGTCGGAGGTCCAGCAGGGTTGGACACACCAGCAACTGGACCCCAACAGATGGAGGATGTGACGGCATCATCGGGCAGGGCACGTGCACGACGGCATCGGTGGATTCCATCAGCCTGGATGCCGTCGTTCTGGCACAGGCAGTTGCGTCGGAGGCAGCGGCAGGCTCGACGTGGGAGGCATCATGGCTCGGGGCCATCAACATCAGGGGTGCAGGCATCGGCCGGAGGGCAGGAGAACCCTGGAATGGGAGTGGCTTCCGTGTGGGAGCGGTTGGGCCAGCAGATAGGTGCGGAGCGGCAGCGGGCAGAGGAGGAACGTCTCACAATGGTCAGGGCGGAGAACTCCATGTGGAGGGCGCTGAGGCGGGCTGAGTGCCTCGAGGGTCTTCGCAGGGAGTTGGAGCTGGACACTGCTTTATCCCTGCGAGACCTCGGGGCCAGGGAACATGCCCGCCTCCAAGCCATTGAACAGGAGTTCGATGATGCCCTGGCCCATGACAACATCCAGTGAGCCGTTGGACTAGCCCACTGCCCATGTAAATAGTTATGTAGTTAGTGTTAGGTTTCCTTTGTTTTTTGATTTTTTTTGTACCTTTTGGACATTGGCCACATTTTTGTATATAGTTTATTTCATTAGTTAGTGTTGTTAGATAGGTTTCATTTCTTTGGTTGGGACAATGGACCCTGGCTTGTTCGTCTGTACATAGTTCACTGTTGGATTTTATTTCACTTTCACAATTTACCCATGGAGCAATGGCTTTCAATTATTATTTCCCATTGGATTTTCTTTTGTGGACATTGACTTTGGACACCATTACTTTGGATTATGATTTTTGCTTTTGCTTTTTTTCACGGACATGCTTCTTTTCATTTCTGTACATTCCCATTTCTGTTTCTTTATTTTTGAATCTATTTATGTTTCCTTTAATACATATTTTTTTATCGAACTTCAATGTGTAGTATCATCTCATTGGTTTCATGCATATCATGATATGAGTTTTGAGATTCACTGACACCCATTGGGTGTATGTGAGGGACATGTGTTTGTTTCGAAACTTGGAATTGGTGTTCTGTCATGTAATTGCCATTTCAGAGTGGGTGGATGCAATACTCAGGTGGCTGTTTTGCATTTGGAGGCTGACCATAGGGACCAGGGATCTAGATTGTGATGACATGTCGGCTGGGGAACATGAGTTGGGGCCTGCTGGCAGGTGCCCCACAGTGCTGGGGGGTGAGGGTGGTGGGAGACATGGGTGGGGGCCTGGTGGAGGGTGCACCTGCAATGCTGGGGGGTGGAGGTGGTGGGAGACATGAGTTGGACATGGGTGGGGGCCTGCTGGCAGGTGCCCCACAGTGCTGGGGGGTGGGGGTGGTGGGGAACATGAGTTGGACATGGGTGGGGGCCTGCTGGCAGGTGCCCCACAGTGCTGGGGGTGGGGGTGGTGGGAGACATGAGTTAGACATGGGTGGGGGCCTGGTGGAGGGTGCCCCTGCACTGCTGGGGGGTGGGGGTGGAGGGAGACATGAGTTGGACATGGGTGGGGGCCTGGTGGAGGGTGCCCCTGCACTGCTGCGGGGTGGGGGTGGTGGGATACATGGGTGGGGGCCTGGTGGAGGGTGCCCCTGCACTGCTGGGGGGTGGGGGTGGTGGGAGACATGGGTGGGGACCTGTTGGAGGGTACCCCTGCACTGCTGGGGGGTGAGGGTGGTGGGAGACATGAGTTGGACATGACTGGGGGCCTGGTGGAGGGTGCCCCTGCACTGCTGGGGGGTGGGGGTGGTGGGGGACATGAGTTGGACATGGGAGGGGGCCTGGTGGAGGGTGCCCCTACACTGCTGGGGGGTGGGGGTGGTGGGAGACATGGCTGGAGGCCTGGTGGAGGGTGTCCCTGCACTGCTGGGGGTTGGGGGTGGTGGGAGACATGGGTGGGGGCCTGGTGGAGGGTTAGCCCCACAGTGCTGGGGGGTGGGGGTGGTGGGGAACATGAGTTGGACATGGGTGTGGGCCTGGTGGAGGGTGCCCCTGCACTGCTGGGGGGTGGGGGTGGTGGGAGACATGAGTTGGACATGGGTGGGGGGCTGGTGGAGGGTGCCCGTGCACTGCTGGAGGGTGGGGGTGTTGGGAAACATGAGTTGGACATGGGTGGGGGCCTGGTGGAGGGTGCCCCTGCACTGCTGGGGGGTGGGGGTGGTGGGAGACATGGGTGGGGGCCTGGTGGAGGGTGCCCCTGCACTGCTGGGGGGTGGGAGTGGTGGGAGACATGGGTGGGGGCCTGGTGGAGGGTGCCTACACTGCTGGGGGGTGGGGGTGGTGGGAGACATGAGTTGGACATGGGTGGGGGCCTGGTGGAGGGTGCCCCTGCACTGCTGGGGGTGGTGGGAGACATGAGTTGGACATGGGTGGGGGCCTGGTGGAGGGTGCCCCTGCACTGCTGGGGGGTGGGGGTGGTGGGAGACATGGGTGGGGGCCTGGTGGAGGGTGCCCCACAGTGCTGGGGGTGGGGGTGGTGGGAAAACATGAGTTGGACAGGGGTGGGGGCCTGGTGGAGGGTGCCCCTGCACCGCTGGGGGTGGGGGTGGTGGGAGACATGAGTTGGACATGGGTGGGGGCCTGGTGGAAGGTGCCCCTGCACTGCTGGGGGGTGGGGTGGTGGGAGACATGAGTTGGACATGGGTGGGGGCCTGGTGGAGGGTGCCCCTGCACTGCTGGGGGGTGGGGGTGGTGGGAGACATGGGTGGGGGCCTGGTGGAGGGTGCTGCTGCACTGCTGGGGGGTGGGGGTGGTGGGAGACATGGGTGGGGGCCTGGTGGAGGGTGCCCCACAGTGCTGGGGGGTGGGGGTGGTGGGGAACATGAGTTGGACATGGGTGGGGGCCTGGTGGAGGGTGCCCCTGCACTGCTGCGGGGTGGGGGTGGTGGGAGACATGAGTTGGACATGGGTGGGGGCCTGGTGAAGAGTGCCCCTGCACTGCTGGGGGTGGGGGTGGTGGGAGACATGAGCTGGACATGGCTGGGGGCCTGGTGGAGGGTGCCCCTGCACTGCTGGGGGGTGGGGTGGTGGGAGACATGGGTGGGGCCTGGTGGAGGGTGCCCCTGCACTGCTGGAGGGTGGGGGTGGTGGGAGACATGGGTGGGGGCCTGCTGGCAGGTGCCCCACAGTGCTGGGGGGTGGGGGTGGTGGGGAACATGGGTTGGACATGGGTGGGGGCCTGCTGGCAGGTGCCCCACAGTGCTGGGGGGTGGGGGTGGTGGGAGACATGAGTTGGACATGGGTGGGGGCCTAGTGGAGGGTGCCCATGCACTGCGGGGGGGTGGGGGTGGTGGGGAACATGAGTTGGACATGGGTGGGGGCCTGCTGGCAGGTGCCCCACAGTGCTGGGGGGTGGGGGTGGTGGGAGACATGAGTTGGACATGGGTGGGGGCCTGGTGGAGGGTCCCCTGCACTGCTGGGGGGTGGGGGTGGTGGGGAATATGAGTTGGACATGGGTGGGGGCCTGCTGGTAGGTGCCCCACAGTGCTGGGGGGTGGGGGTGGTGGGAGACATGAGTTGGACATGGGTGGGGGCCTGGTGGAGGGTCCCCTGCACTACTGGGGGGTGGGGGTGGTGGGAGACATGAGTTGGACATGGGTGGGGGCCTGGTGGAGGGTGCCCCTGCACTGCTGGGGGGTGGGGGTGGTGGGAGACATGGGTGGGGGCCTGGTGGAGGGTGCCAATGCACTGCTGGATGGTGGGGGTGGTGCGAGACATGGGTGGGGGCCTGCTGGCAGGTGCCCCACAGTGCTGGGGGGTGGGGGTGGTGGGGAACATGAGTTGGACATGGGTGGGGGCCTGCTGGCAGGTGCCCCACAGTGCTGGGGGGTGGGGGTGGTGGGAGACATGAGTTGGACATGGGTGGGGGCCTGGTGGAGGGTGCCCCTGCACTGCTGGGGGGTGGGGATGGTGGGGAACATGAATTGGACATGGGTGGGGGCCTGCTGGCAGGTGCCCCACAGTGCTGGGGGGTGGGGGTGGTGGGAGACATGGGTGGGGGCCTGGTGAAGGGTGCCCCTGCACTGCTGGGGGGTGGGGGTGGTGGGAGACATGGGTGGGGGCCTGGTGGAGGGTGCCCCACAGTGCTGGGGGGTGGGGGTGGTGGGGAACATGAGTTGGACATGGGTGGGGGCCTGGTGGAGGGTGCCCCTGCACTGCTGTGGGGTGGGGGTGGTGGTAGACATGAGTTGGACATGGGTGGGGGCCTGGTGGAGGGTGCCCCTGCACTGCTGGGGGGTGGGGTGGTGGGAGACATGAGTTGGACATGGGTGGGGGCCTGGTGGAGGGTGCCCCTGCACTGCTGGGGGGTGGGGGTGGTGGGAGACATGGGTGGGGGCCTGGTGGAGGGTGCCCCTGCACTGCTGGGGGGTGGGGGTGGTGGGAGACATGGGTGGGGGCCTGGTGGAGGGTTCCCCACAGTGCTGGGGGGTGGGGGTGGTGGGGAACATGAGTTGGACATGGATGGGGGCCTGGTGGAGGGTGCCCCTGCACTGCTGGGGGGTGGGGGTGGTGGGGATATGAGTTGAACATGGGTGGGGGCCTGGTGGAGGTGCCCCTGCACTCCTGGGGGGTGGGGGTGGTGGGAGACATGGGTGGTTGCCTGCTGGCAGGTGCCCCACAGTGCTGGGGGGTGGGGGTGGTGGGGAACATGATTTGGACATGGGTGGGGGCCTGCTGGCAGGTGCCCCACAGTGCTGGGGGGTGGGGGTGGTGGGAGACATGAATTGGACATGGGTGGGGGCCTGTTGGAGGGTGCCCCTGCACTGCTGGGGGGTGGGGGTGGTGGGGAACATGAGTTGGACATGGGTGGGGGCCTGCTGGTAGGTGCCCCAAAGTGCTGGGGGGTGGGGGTGGTGGAAGACATGGGTGGGGGCCTGGTGGAGGGTGCCCCTGCACTGCTGGGGGGTGGGGGTGGTGGGAGACATGAGTTGGACATGGGTGGGGGCCTGCTGGCAGGTGCCCCACTGTGCTGGTGGGTGGGGGTGGGGGTGGTGGGGAACATGAGTTGGACATGGGTGGGGGCATGCTGGCAGGTGCCCCACAGTGCTGGGGGGTGGGGGTGGTGGGAGACATGAGTTGGACATGGGTGGGGGCCTGGTGAAGGGTCCCCTGCACAGCTGGGGGGTGGTGGTGGTGGGGAATATGAGTTGGACATGGGTGGGGGGTGGGGCTGGTGGGAGGAATGGGTGGGGGCCTGGTGGAGGGTGCCCCTGCACTGCTGGGGGGTGGGGGTGGTGGGAGACATGAGTTGGACATGGGTGGGGGCCTGGTGGAGGGTGCCCCTGCAGTGCTGGGGGGTGGGGTTGGTGGGAGACATGGGTGGGGGCCTGCTGGCAGGTGCCCCACAGTGCTGGGGGGTGGGGGTGGTGGGGAACATGAGTTGTACATGGGTAGGGGCCTGCTGGCAGGTGCCCCACAGTGCTGGGGGGTGGGGGTGTTGGGGAACATGAGTTGGACATGAGTGGGGGCCTGCTGGCAGGTGCCCCACAGTGCTGGGGGGTGGGGGTGGTGGGAGACAGGGTGGGGGCCTGCTTGCAGGTACCCCACAGTGCTGGGGGGTGGGGGTGGTGGGGAACATCTGTTGGACATGGGTGGGGGCCTGCTGGCAGGTGCCCCACAGTGCTGGGGGGTGGGGGTGGTGGGGACATGAGTTGGACATGGGTGGGGGCCTGATGGAGGGTGCCCCTGCACTGCTGGGGGGTGGGGGTGGTGGGAGACATGGGTGGGGGCCTGGTGGAGGGTGCCCCACAGTGCTTGGGGGTGGGGGTGGTGGGAGACATGGGTGGGGGCCTGGTGGAGGGTGCCCCTGGTGGCTGGGGGTGCAGGAGGACATGCGTTGGTGGGCAGTAGTTCAAGTTGACATGTGGGTTGGCTGGGGGGCACGACCGTGTTGGATGGGGTGCCTGCAGGGGCCGTGGAGGGTGTAGAAGGAACACCTGGGAGGACTCACACGTGCAATTCACGTGTGGTGCTCCCCGTGCACCCCTGTAATACACGTACCCTGATGGAATCGCGTGTGATACTTTCCGCGCACCCCTGAAATGCACGTACCCCGCTCAATCGCGTGTGTAACTTCCCGCGCATCCCCGAAATACACGTACCCCGCTCAATCGCGTGTGTGACTTCCCGCGCAACCCCAAAATACACGTACCCCGCTCAATCGCGTGTGTAACTTTCCGCGCACCCCCGAAATACACGTACCCTGCTCAATCGCGTGTGTGACTTCCCGCGCACCCCCGAAATACACGTACCCCGCTCAATCGCGTGTGGAACTTCCCGCGCAACCCCGAAATACACGTACCCCGCTCAATCGCGTGTGTAACTTCCCGCGCACCCCGAAATACACGTAGCCTGGACATTTGCGTGTGGAACTTCCCGCGCACCCCTGTAATACACGTTCCCTGATGGAATCGCATGTGATACTTTCCGCGCACCCCTGATATGCACGTACCCCGCTCAATCGCGTGTGTAACTTCCCGCGCAACCCCGAAATACACGTATCCCGCTCAATCGCGTGTGTAATTTCCCGCGCACCCCCGAAATACACGTACCCCACTCAATCGCGTGTGTAACTTCCCACGCACCCCTGAAATACACGTACCTCGCTCAATCGCGTGTGTAACTTCCCACACACCCCCGAAATACACGTACCCCGCTCAATCGCGTGTGTAACTTCCGCGCAACCCCGAAATACATGTACCCCGCTCAATCGTGTGTGTAACATCCCGCGCACCCCCGAAATACACGTACCCCGCTCAATCGCGTGTGTAACTTCCCGCGCACCCCCGAAATACACGTGCCCCGCTCGCACAGGCCCAATTGCTGTATGTTGCCACTTTTGTAATGCGCAGGGACGCTACCGTCTGCCTTCGTGTGGCGGACGTGTTTCGGCTTGTGCGTGTCTTTGGCTGTGCGTGGCTATGCCCTATTTGATTCCATGAATACGTGTGGTTCGAGTGCGTGTGAGCGTTCTGTCTGGTTCCCTGCAGTACATCCCCAGTTACGCCCTTATTTTCGCGCGTTGTTCCCCATTCCGCGCGTTACGCCCCGTGTTCTGGCCACTTTCTGGTGTATGCGCCGAGGTTGTGCGCTTTCACTGTGCGCGTCGCGCACGCCGTTCGGGATGTTGCAGTGACGTGTGCGCCATGCACGGGTTTGGCGCACATCCCGAGGAAAACACGCGCAGGGACTTCCATGAATCGCACGCGTGCGCGCGCACCTATTTTTTTGCGCTTGCGCCTGCTTGCGCCTGCTTGCGCCTGCTTGCGCAAAGATTTTCGGCGCACGTTTGTTCCATGAATCGGCCCCTAAATGTTGAATGCTATTTTATGTATGTTTGTTTTCTCTTTAACAAGTGCTTAATTTCAGAAAGCGAGAGGAAAAGAGCGAAATGTTTTGCAAAGCATGTTTTATTTTTGGCAAAAGGGTGAAGTTAGTATTATGCTATATACTTAATTTGTTTCCTTTGTATTTGATTTAGAATATTAACACATTTTGATGATGGAGTCCTTGAGTCCACGCGGACGGAATCCGGAAAAGCCCCGGAAGGGGGTGAAGACCAAGGCTACAAAGCAATCAGCATTGATGATGACGTCAACAATATGGATAGTTATGATGACATTCGGAGGGAACTTCAAAACTGTAGAAACACAGGTTGTCATTGAGCCTGGACCAGCATCTGGTATTGCAGTAGAAGAAGCACCAGGATTCATCATGAGTGATAGAAGGATGATTTTCCAGAACATTTACGTACGATTGAATCCTGATACTCTGATAGAAAAACATTTTAACAATACTGGAATTAAAGCTGAGCAAACTAAAGAGTGGCTGGAACTAAGAAAAGAGGACGCTAAGCAGTCAATAAGAGATATGTTAATGCAATTGGAGAAAACATTTGTGAATTCAGCAGACATTAAGAAGAGGAGAGGAAAAAGAGGAGCAGTGATGCTTGCAGCCTCATTGGTAATGTCTATAATTGGAGCCATAATAGGTACCACAATGTCAACAGCCAATGCCATTTCAGTAGGGACGCTGAGTACTAAAGCATACCAATTGAGTTTTGACCTGGAGATAATACAAAAAACTTTAGATGGAATTAGAGGGGGATTAGATGAACAAGTAAGGTTCATAAATGAAACTGCGATCATATTGAATGAACAAGCAGATGTAATGCAACGGGCGACTAAATTGATTATTAAGCATGACAGAACACTGAGTGAAATCTTGAATATAATGAGTCCTGTTGATAGACTGTTAACGAATTACATGAGAGAAGTTCAAAGTGCAATTTAACAACTGATTCAAGGACATATACCATTGTACTTCATTTCACAGGATATTATTCATCAAATGATAGAAAGGTTGACCAGGCGGGAGATTGATGTGGTACAGGTAAAAATTGCATTTGAAATGGGTAATGCAATGCCATTATATGTGGACTTGGAAAGATTGGAAATAGGATTTTTACTATGTATCCCGTATGTAGCACCTGAACTCATTTATCAAACCAAGTGGGTACACAATGTGGGGTTTTGGCAAGAGGACATATTTATTAAGATTAAGACTCCAGAAGTGGTGGCATTTCAGTCATGGGAGCCTGAGGTTTACTTGATACCAAATTTGGAAACTTGTGTGAAATTTAGAGAACAAAATTATGTGTGCCCAAGTAAACCGTTTATTCCTGATGCTACAGACGCTATTTGTGGTTTGAAATCTGACCCAAGTATATCAGAAGGATGTGAAGTAATTAATAGCAATATGGGGGGTGAAGAATTGGCACAAGCTAAGATGGTCAAAGGTAAATGGTTGGTCAGCTCCTGTATGAAAAACTTTACAGTAGTTCATTTGAATCATGGAACATTTGTGGTCAAACAGGTGAAATATAATGTATTTTACTTACAGGTTCCAAAGGACACAATTGTGTCGAATGGAGGTTGAACACTATTTCATGTTACGAATGACATTTGGGAAAGCCAAGTAGAAAATATAGAATTTTTTCAAAGGGATGCATTTCCAATAGTCCCGGATGTGGAGTTCTTATTGAAACATAAAGAGAAGCATGTGGTGAAGATGAAGCTGAGAAATAATAATATTACAGTTAGTAACCTTGGTATAATAGAAGTGGAAAGGTTTAATTGGGGAACCTGGGGGGAACGCTCTATAGTGGGTTTAGCTGTCCTGGTGTTAATAATGGGAGAATGGTTGATTGTTTTGTCAGTGAAAATGAAGATGTTGCTCGTGTTAGTAGATACAACGGGGAGAGAAAGATATCCCAATATACATACATTTTAAAAGAAGAAAGGGAGCAAGTTGGGTTTCTTCCAATTGTGGCTTGGACCATGGCCAAATTCTCAGAAAAAGGAGGGTATGTAGTATAATTTAGCATGTTTTGGAGTGCAGCACCACTGCATGGGATCACAGTATTGCTGTAAGGTGGTACAGCAAGCCATGTGTTGCCAGGGTAACATATGGACAGGTATATGAAGACAGGCTATCTATGTTAAAAGAACACCATATTTTTTTTCTCACCTGAAATGCCTCAATTACAGGAGAAACATTAGATACTTAATTAATTAACTTGATTAACAAATACTAACACAATGTTAACTCCTTAACATTATAATGTGTTCTCCATATGCAAAATGAGGCAGGCTGAGATTCATTTTAAACGTGTGTTCAGATTTTTTTTTTCTTTCTCTTTCTTTGCTCTGTCCACGGTCTTTGCAGGAAGCATACATTCGAATAGCAGGAAATCAGTTAGATACAGTTGCTACTGGAAAAGTGAGCCATTGTTGAGGAAGGAGGGTAGACTATTGTGTATTTTGATTGGTGACACGTCACCTTAGGGGCTGTAACAGATGTTTCTTGAAGCAGCTCGGGGAGAAGGAGAGGGAGAAGACATTTTGCGGGGTTGCAGTGAGGTCGCCTCTGTACTGTGGCTGTGAGGAGCTGGACCACTGACCTTCAGAGACTGGGGTTTCCTAGTCACTTGGCATAGGCTTGAGAAATGCAGATAGCAGATTGAACTGCATGTTCTCACTGGGTGCTTTGAAGAAAGAAAAAAGAGAGCCCTGGGTCACTGCCAAAAGACGACAAGCCAGGAGACTTTGTGTGCCGAAAAGCTACATATAGCTGGTAAATATACAAATGGAGCGAGATTGCTGTGACTGCCGGACGGATGATCTACTATTAGACAGGCAGTGTAGCGATAGGGAATTCTCTGGTGTTCAAATGCCACTTTATAATATTGCCATCAAAATGACTGTTCTTTTTATTGTTGCAAAGTGAAATGTCTAGTATTTTTGCACTTGTCTCTCTTCTGTTTATTCTAGAAAAGACTGCCTCGCAAAGCTGGTAATGTATTATTTTGAAATGAATCTGCTATAAATCACAGCCTGTGTAAAGTTTTTTTTTTCCTACTTCTATTTTTCTCTGGTGCATTTAGCCTATATCACATAATAAAAGGGAAGGTTATTAGGTGATATATGTGCCAAACTTCCTATGCAGATGAAGTAATGTTATGAGCAATTATAAATAGCCGTGTGCGTGATTCCACTCAGGGTATGTGTGTGTGGCTTCTGAATGGAATATAATGCAATAGTGTGCTGAGCGTATATGAATCAGCAGAGAGAGGCCTATGGAAACATAGTCTCACTAATGTAAATAAATTAATGATAATACCACATGTTGTTGTGAATACTCCATGGAAACATAATCTCACTAATGTAAATAAATAAGTGATAATACCACATCTTATTGTGAATACTCCATGGAAACATAATTTCACTAATGTAAATAAATTAGTGATAATACCACAGGGGTTGGTGAATGCTATATGTGAAAATTGTGGTATCCATAAAATGTAGGCCCAAGGTCTCTAGTAATCACACGAACAGACCAAGCAAGAAAAAGGGGGTTTTGTATATTGGGTACCACAGTAGAACCGAAAATCATGCTCATCACTATAGCACAACGAAATGTATACCAACCAAATGTATTTGTGTACTGAAATAATGCATAGCCACTATACCATTATAATACCAAACCCAATCTAAATGCAAGGGGTGATTATTGCTAAATTATTTTTGTTTTTGGTGGTAAGAAAATACCGCTAGGCCCTAAATCTACACAAAATACCCAACAGATATTTCAGTAGCTCAGGACATCATTTACATGGGTATTTAAGAGGGATGTCAATGAGTGACATGTACATTTGGAGTGTACCTTTCTGACAGTAGCAAACCGTAGGGGACACTGTGAGAGTTGCATGCTTCTGTCATAATGAAAACCAATGTTGGGGTGGAGGGAAAGGGGAGTATTGCCTTTGGAGAGATGGGACCTGTAGTTAAGGTGGTAATAAGCATCAATGTAAGACTTCCAGCCTATTTACCTAGAGGTAATTGAGTGAATGTGCTGAAGTTCAGTACTATTCTTAAGCGAAAGCGTGATTATGAATGTGCCCATTGGAGTTACTGTATCAGAGGTCCAATCTACATAGGTTACTGATAAGGGTTTTCATTGGGGGTAATATGTTCCCTGAGAATACATTCTTGGTGATAGCAAGCTTACGAACCAGGGGTGACAACACAGGTGGACATGTAGAAGTTGCTGCAATAACGGAAGGCAAAGGTAGGACAGAGAGAACGAGGAGTATGATTTTGGGGAACGCACAAGGGGGCATACAATTGATGTGAGAATGGAAGGAAGTCAAGTCGTTAATTAATTTAATTTTCAAATGATTTTTGAAAGCTGGCATCAAACTCCAATGTTTATGACATGTTCCTAGAGTGTTCGGGGAAGAATGGGAAAAAGAAAAACGTGTGTGTCATTCGCTAGAGAGTTGTGGAGAAAGACTAGAAGAGAGAAAAGTATTAAACTGGTATAGATGAGGATTAAGCCGAATGTCATGCTATTTCATATGAGTGCTACAGAGGTAGCAAGAGTAAAGGGAAAGGATTGTTTCGATTATTTATATATGGGCCATGTTTTCAAGTGGATAACATGGTTTTAGGTTCTGAAGGACTTCAATGAGACACGATTAGTGGCAATCTGGTATTCCAAATGGGATTGAGCTTAAAGGAACAAAATTGTAGGGAGCTACATGCTTGATTAGAGGTAGGTGTTCCTATTGAAAACCTCCCACATGAGGACTTTGAAGAAGGAATGAAACAACAGACAGGTTAGTAGTTTGTTGGGAAGCGAAGAGCAGCAGAATATTTCTTGAATATTGGAATTCCAACTGTGATATGAACCATGTGATGTAGATGCCAAAGTATAGAGATAGGTAAAGTGAGGCTAAAAAGGAGACATAATCATTAAGGACAAGGGTTGGATGCTTCTCTGTGTAAAGGGATCTGTGAGATCTTACACTCAGTTATTTGAGGGGATATTATTGCCAATCAGAATTTTGGGTACATAAAAACAGTAGAGTTTTTGGGAAGTGGTGGTTTGGCCTGGAATAAAAAATGTATTGGATAAGGAGCATGGAGTAAGTGAATAGAGATAGACACGTATAATTAAGTAGCTTTGATCCAATAGCTCCATAGAAAGCCAGAAACCGTATTTGCTCCACTTCTATATTGAAAATATATAGAATAAATATCTAGACACAACTGTCAATATCTACTTGGAAAATGTGTAAATGCATCTTCAAAATCAGTCGCAAAAACTCAAAAAAACGTATTCCTGGAAAAAACAAAAATAAATGTCATGGCAATGCATTCAGCATATGATGTTTTTTGGCACAGACCTTTGCAAGCGCCCCTTTTACTTCTTGGTTTCTTAGGCTATAAATTAGAGGGTTCAACATGGGAATGACAACTGCATAAAACACAGATGCCACTCTGTCTTGCGTCATTGAATGACTTGAGGTGGGTTTGACGTACATGAAGACAAGAGTGCCAAAAAATAAGGTGATGCAGATAAAGTGTGAAGAACAAGTACTGAAGGTCCTCCATCGCCCATCAGTGGAACTAATCATTAAAATGGCAGAGACAATGAAAGAATAAGATACAAGGATAATGATGAGGCATAATAAAATGAGGCCACCAGCCACTGAAGTGAGAAGTACCTCATTCAGGGTAGTGTCAGAACATGAGAGCTTCAGGATTGGAGGCACATCACAGCAAAAATGAGTGATCATATTTGACCCGCAAAAAGACAAAGTAAAAGTGAAAATGGCATGTGTGAGCGCATTCAGGATGGCTATTGAATATATAAAAACAAGAAGGTAAATGCAGGTTTTGTTGTTCATGATCACTGAATAAAGCAATGGATTACAGATAGCAGTATAACGGTCATAAGCCATAACTGTCAAAAGGAATACCTCTGCGCTTCCCATGGTAAAGTATATAAACATTTGTGCTGCACAACTTGAAAATGAAATTGTCTTCCTCTCTGATAATATGTTGATCAACATGTTGGGCACAGTCACTGAGGAAAAACAGGTGTCTACAAAGGACAAATTCCATAACAGGAAGTACATGGGCGTGTGAAGTCGCGGAGTGACGCTGATCAACACCATGATCCCGATGTTGCCCATCAAAGTAATGACATAGACAGAAAGAAAGAACATGAAAAGTGGAACCTGCAACACAGGGTCATCTGTAAGTCCTAAGAGAATAAACTCAATCACTTCAGTCTGGTTGCTTGTTTGCATCAATCTAGAATGAAGAACCCTCCTGGAAAGAAAAAGAGATTGAAATCAGTGTTGTGGTTATTGCACCAGAAGCAAAGCAGAGACATACATATGTTAGAAGGACTAAAGATGCTTGTTTTAATATGAAGATTTTTTTTTCTTTTTATGTTTCGTCCATCGATAATTATTTGTAATATGTGAAATAATTTGTAAAGGTGCGTGAGCACTAAAAACACATTTTTAATAAAATAAAAAAAACCAAAGACATAATATGACATTGTGGTTAACAGGAAACATGTTATTAATATGTGAGTAATAGGGCACCAACAGTCGACTAACTGGTTTACGGTACTAGGAGACTGGGCAACTACTGGGATGTGTGTGTTTTGAGTGATAGGCAGGAGGTTGGGAGCTAAGGCAGATGAAACAAAATAGATGAATGTTGGCGTATGCAAGCAACAGAAAACACAGAACAGATGGAAGGAAGTTCCACACTTGTGTTTCCATCTCTGTAAATGCTTGATGAATGTCCATGGGAGTAGAATGGATGTAACAAATGAGGATGACCTGCTTGGTTGTAATTAATGTGCAGTCTACAGGATGGGATCGCACTGGTTTCTTGAAATTATGTTTCAAGGAACACCTTGAGCAAACAATGTCAGGAAGGTGGGCTATCCCAACATGGACACAAATCTATACAGATTGGATCTAGGGACCAGGTTCGAGTCCAGATTACTACTCTAAACCGGCATATTTCATGATTGTAAAGTTCAGTTGGTCTTCCTCAGTTCACTCAAATTCGCTGGGTATTTCAGGCACCAATGTTATTTCTTTCTTGCATTGTCCTTTTGTAACTTGAGGCACAGATATTGCTACCCTTTGGCCTTGGGACATATTCCTAGGCTCCTTAGATATAGACATTGAATATATTTGCCAGTTTCTAGGCTACAATGATTCTCACTTACCAACCAAGGATGGCAGTGGTAGATTTGAAACCATAACTAGACCCAGTCAACCTCAAGTTCTATGGCACATGTCAGGCTCTGGATATATCCCGCAGCTGGCTAGCAATACCCCTTCTCAGTTTCTGGAAGGCATTGGTTTACCCTTAGGGTTGGCCAATCACACCAAATGGACTGGTAATAGTCCTTCTCTTCAGTGGTCTCTGGTCCTTGCTGGAATCTTGTAATTACCCGTCATATACCGAAGTGGGGTGATACAAAGCCAGAACACAATTCTTAGGATAAAGAAACATGTTTACTTAAACGACTGAGATTCTCTCCTGGGTCAAACTAAACATATAATGTTTCATGATAGTCTCTTATCAACAGTTCCAACAGAGTAATGGTGTCCTTAGTAAAACTCACAAGGTTCAATGGGCTTTCCCCATCCACTCACAATCTCAATGGTAATATCTTTTGCTTTTCCTCATTAATTGTTGTTTGTTTGTGGGATACAGCCGCCTCTGATACACCTTGAAATTCCTGCAAAAGTTATGTTATGTTATGTTGATTTGCACCGCGCACCGCTACAACCCAAGGGCAGTCTCCAGACGCTCACGTGGCTCTGCAAGAGTGGAGGGCTGGGCGTGCTAGAGTGGATAGGATGATAGGATAGGTTTAGAACCAGGAGGAACTGGCCTCAGTGAGCGTTGTTTTGCTTGTCGAAGTTGGTTCGGGAGGCCCTGTGCATTTTAATCGTATGGGTAGTACTCAGTGCCTCGGATGTGTGCTAGTGTTTGTGTTGGTGTGTGTGTCATGTGATGTTGGGTGGATTGTGGTTGTGCACACTGGTTAGCTGTATCCATAAGAGGTCCAGAATCACGGATGGCTATTAGGTGTATGGATATCTATTGTCTTGGTGTGTTTTTGTGTAGTATTGATGGGTTCAGGGACTATGTGCCGGGTAGTTCCTAGGTTTGCTTCCCGAATCTCAGAGAGATGGTAGGGTGTGAGCCTTAGGTCAAATTTTGTTATGTTTATGTGTAGTGTGACTAGCCCATAGTCAAGTGTTGTGGTGTTGGTTATGTTGGAGGAGCAGGAAGAGGAGGTGGGTTAGTAAGTGGGTCGGTTGTGAGTCTTTGGTCATTGTTTAATGGTATCTCCCAAAGTTCTTTGTTGTGGTTTGTTGGCCCATCTCACCTCCTCTCTAGGTTAGGGGGCTGGCTTTCCTGTGGGTTATGCCTGAAGGTGGACGGTTGCACCTAGTGTGTTCCTGGTTACTCGTCCAAGTTAGTTATGGCCGCTGGGTATGGACCTGCTGTCCAGTCAGTTATCTAAAGGTTGTGCAGCAGGAATTATAAAGATAGAGGTGGAGGTACTCAGCCCAGTGGTCCTAGTTATGGGTGGGCAGGTTCATTGCATGTGGGTGTTTTCCCTACATCTGTCTGTTGGTAGGGCGACCTTTTCTTTGTTGATCACTGTAGTTGTTGGGCATGGTTGGGGGTGAGCCGGAGGTGGGGGTAGTGCCATGTTCTGGTTTTCTGAGTTATTGCTGCTGATGTCCCGTTGCGGTTGTCACTGTCTATTTAATAACCAGGTTTCTCTAAATTTCCTTTTTTCATTTTGTTTTGTCTCTGTTTGTAGGCCGTCGCTTGATCATAGGCCCCTTCTTGGCTGGAAGTGGTTGATCTTGCCTTGAAGGAAGTTTGCACCTTGTCTGAATAAGGTTTTGTGGACGATGAAGAACACATTCAATTCAACACATTTTTTACTGGAATTTACTGGTAGCCAGTGTAGGCTTTTCAGAGCTGGAGTGATGTGGTCTGTTCTGTTTAATCTTAGCAGAATCAAATGTCATTGGGTCTCTACTAGAAGTTCTAGGCACACGTAGATATTCTTTTTTTATTTTTTATTACAAGGTTTAATCACTGAAGTGATTTTTACAAGAGGCAAAAAAAATCATATAAAAAAGAAGAAGTAACGATGAAACAGGAATAAGAAAAAGACAAGGAAAAAAGAAAAGTAGAAGTAGAAATAAGCACCAATTTAAAGCACAATCTCAAGGTTAACAAAGACTGGCACCCTCTAGATCGCAGAGTTTGTAGGTCATGACAGGCTTAAAGCCTCTGGCAAGAGCTCCCTTACTTTGTCCTTAAAGATTAGATCCAGAATTTTAGTAGCTGCTATCGCCCATAAAGGTCTGAGGCCACCTATTACCCGCTCCCACCACAGCTCTTCTTCTGCCAAGTAGGCTTTATCCAAGTGGTGGGACAAGTATGGGGTTCTGTAGAAGAGTTGCCACAGTGTTTCTATAGTTTGATTTGAGTTGCAAAAACATCAACTGTTAATCGTGGAGGCTCCTCTTATCTGAAGGTTCTTGTTTGTAAGCAAAAGATTGGCTCGGAGAAGGGTTGATCTTGTTTTCCTATTTGGGTGTTTTATGAGGAATGGTTGAACCTCATTACGTTTTCTGACCATTGGGGACAGATGCTGGGTCAGTTTGTAGGTGGATGCTTTCTCTAGGGTGGCGATCCAATCTATTTCGTCTAGGCTTATTTTTGTTTTAGTTGTATTTGAAACTAGTTCTTCAATTGAGCTGCCACAGTCTTCTAGATTTAGTTTTCATCTGTTCTCCCAAGTGGCCAGCATTTTACACTTGCCTGAGTTCAGTTCTTCTTGGGCCACGGTAAAAATCATTGGACTAGATGGGTCCTTAATCTTCCGATATAGCATTATAGTAGCTCTAGTTACTATTGCCGCCAAGGACGATAATGAGAGTTCTCGTCTGATCAACACTATCGGTGTGGAATTCAGAAGGTTAAGAACTGATCGCCATAATTGCGTCAGCTCCATAATTGTGGGTATCGCTTCCCCCCGATAGAACTTTAGTAGTGGCATCAGTGAAAAGCGACCTTATTTCTTGCCCAGAATTTTAGCTTGCAAAATGAGATTTCTCAATTTTTCCATGTAGATGAAGTTGCATTGCTGTATCTTTTTGCGAGGAGTCGATCAGGACCCCGAGATATTTAAAGTCCACTTTCTCTCCTGACAAGAACCAGGTTGGGTTGCCTCTTTTCCGGCTCTTTTTTTCAAAAACCATTATCTTTGTTTTATGTTTGTTGACTTCCAGGTTGTTGTCTGCCGTGTACTTGGTTAAAGAAACAAGCTGACGTTGCAGGCTGATTGGCATTTGATTGAGTTCTATTAGATCATCTGCGTAGAGGATTCTAGGGACTTTCGCGTGGCCAATCACTGGAGGAAAAGATTTTGTCTCAGCTTCCTTGTAGTCCCCAAAGTATGCCAGGAAAAGAGCCGGAGAGAGAGGACAGCCCTGTTTCACTCCTCGGGATGTTGATATCACGGAAGATAACAGCCCCCTTGAGCTCAGCCAGACTTGTACACTGGTGTTTGAGTGTAGAGCTTGTAAAGGGCCCAACATCTCCGGCGGACATTTCCAATCGATTGGTTTCTTCCAGAGTTCGATCTGTTAACTAAGTCGAAGGCCTGGGTGAGGTCTATGAACGCACGGTAGAGTTTCTGGTTCCCTTCCAGGACTTTTGCTTTTAATATACTGAGTAGCAAGATGTTAATTTTGGTTCCCGTGCCCTTTTTGAACCCTGATTGTAAGGGGTTTTCACAAGGTGCTTTTTACACCAGAGAGGGAAATGTTTCAGAAGTAAGCTGCCATAGACCTTCCCTATGACGTCCAGTAATGCCACAGGCCGGAAATTCCTCGGGATATCTTTCTGCCCTTTTTTAAAGATAGGTATGATCACTGCTGAAGTCCATGAGGGCGGGATCCTCCTTTGAATAGTGCATCTTTTGAAAATTAAGCTCAGTAAATTTGCCCAATCCGCTGGAGCAGATTTTAAGTTCTCATTAGACAAGCCATCGGGCCCTGGAGCCCTAGAGTTTTTTAGCCTAGTTATAGATAGCAGTATGTCAGATCGACCGAGGAGGCAATCTCAGGTACCAGTGTAGACGGTAAGGTCGACTCTTGAGTTCTAAACAGTGTTGTATAAAATTGTATCCATGTAGACTCTGCAATGCCATTTGACAGGTTTGATTCTGTTGCTTAGCTCCATGGGTTGATCAATTGCTGTTGTTAATTTGCTTCAACATAGCCCCTGAGTCCTGTTGGTTGAGGACAAGACAATATGATCTTAGCCAAGCCTTATAGCTCCTTATCACCTCTTTTGCACGGGTTCTGTTAAGATATCTATTATGGCCTACAGCTGTTCTTTTGGCTCTTCGGACCATATTGCGCTTCGCCATCAGTAAAGCGTAGAATGTATGAGTATAACAGACCTCCTCGAGACTGGTATGCTTGGCACCTACGTTTGCCATTCTAAAAGGTTCTAAAATCGGTCTATAATCCACTTCAAGGTGGTTTTCCAAGTTTGAGTAGGAGTCTGTTATGTCTCGGATGTTGTCACGGTAACCCGCACACGGTTTCCCTTGCCTACTGGTTCGATGACTTCCAGATAATAAGAGTTGGCTGGCTTTGCTGATGCCCATTTTATGAATAACAAATTGTGGTCCCTTTGAGCTGTATATTGAACGTTGGTTTCCACCAGATTGACAAGAAATGACTGTCAAGTGAAGATGTAGTCAATGATGGAGTGAGCCAAACCACGCTTCCATGTTGGTGTCTTACAAATTTCGGGAAGCATAGTTGCCGTGTTGAATATATTTCTCGATGTCATTAGGTTGGACCACTCTTTTCCACGTTGAAAGGCCTGGGAAGTTGTAGGATCAGCTAACTCTGGCTTGTTCGTGGAGCAATTGATGTTAAGATCCCCACAAATTATTATCTCGAAGCGTTTCGGCTCTAAATGTACAGAGTTCAGTATAGATGTTAACAGATCAAACAATGCATCTCTTTGGATCCCCTTTGGATTCCAGTAGATAGTTATGAGAAGAAGATGCATAGAAGATAAAGTTTCTGTTCCGGCCTCTCTGTGGAGCCATGAGAGTAGCACTGCTAAGACGAACGGGGACTTCAAAATAACCTTTACAAGCTGGAGGCCACTTCCCATTCAAACTGCAATCATCAAGCCTGAAGATGGTCTGCCTTTTTCACCTGATGGTGCCACTAAGAAGGCTATTTCGAACCCATCTAGCGTTGGTTTGTCTTTCAACCACAACTCCGGTAGACACAAAGGCCCTTATTACGATGCTGGCGCTAAACCATGGTGCTATTAGCACCATGGTTGGTGCCGGTATCGTAACAAGTACGCCAATGTTCGATGGGGAATTACCACCCCATTCCAAGGTTGGCGGGGCGTTAATTCCCCATGGAACATTGGCCCTTCCCCATTCCCATTTTTGCCCCATAGGGCTCAATGGGACTGGGGAAGGCGCTAAGTACAATACCTCAAATTGCGGTACCGTACTTAGCACCAAGGTCCCTTTGCGGGTCCCTACTTTAACGGCTGGTCTAGACCAGCCATTCAGGTCGGGTCCCGCAAAGCGACCTCGTAGTAAGGCGCTAATGGGTTAACGGCGCTGCAGCCTTTTAAGGCGCCGTTAACCCATTAGCGCCAGGGTCGTAATGAGGCCCAAAATGTCATATCCACTTAAGTTAATTTCTCCTGGGGTCGTTAGGTGAAGGAAAACCCTAGTGTTCCAACAAGCTAAGGAGAGCAGATTAGACTACGGAGGGATGGAGGTCTGCGATGGTGGCTATTTGTGGAGTCGAGATGACAATGCTTTCGACAGCCACAACCATGTTTGGATCTGTAAATCTGGCCTCCGGAGGTCAGCATTCTTCTGAGTGGTTAAGTCTCGTGCTAACGCCACTGGGTCCTTGATGCTTTTGACCCGGTCTTTTAGTCGATGCAGTGAGTTTTCCCTTCGAGACGGCGGCTGTACTGAACCAGGTCTACAGCCTGAAGGCGTCCTTGGTTGCAGCTCTTCACTTGGTGAAGATACGGCTGTTTGTGTGGCAGTTAGGTGGCGGTCTGCACCTTGTTTTTGGGAACCAGACCATGGCTTATCCTCAGCATAAGATCTCCTTCTGAGCTCAAGCACATGAGTCTGCTCATGATTATGGTCTGCCAGCATGCTTCCATTCGTTTTTAGACGTGTTAGGTCAAATCCTTGTTTGTAAAGCACATCTGCCGCCTTAGCTAAAACGGCATCGATCCCCTTAGATGTTGTATAAAGAAAGCAAGATTTGATAGCTCTTAGAAGTGAAATTAGCTATTAGCACCATGGTTGGTGCCAGTGTTGTAACGAGTCCACCATGGTTCAATACGGAATTACCACCCCATTCCAAGGTTGGCGGGGGGGGTAATTCCCCATTGAAACATGGCCCTTCCCCATTCCCATTTTCACCCAATAGGGCTCTATGGGAATGGGGAAGGCGCTAAGTATGGTACCGCAAATTGCAGTACCGTACTTAGCACCAAGGTCCCTTTGCGGGTCCCTACTTTAACGGCTGGTGTAGACCAGCCGTTAAGGTCGGGTCCCACAAAGGGACCTCGTAATCAGGCGCTAATGGGTTAACGGCGCCGCAGACTTTTACAGCGCCGTTAACCCATTAGCGCCAGGGTCGTAATGAGGCCCTATATTTTTGGTTGCCTATTCGTTGGCGCAGTTTAAAGGTGGGACTCATCCTGTTTTTAATTCGCTCATGATGATGAGGCTTCTCTTGTTGATTATTTTTGGCAGATACATACTGAGGTCGCCTATGGTGGTTGTTCGAACTGATAGCGGCGTGATCAGTGCCCTCTGTCGTTCTAGGAGTAGGAACCCTCGAAATATATTTAATTGCTGTCTGGCAAGTTGTTGCTTCTGACGCAAATGCACGCTGTGCCAGCTCTTGGCTGTGTGGATTAGGCCGAGAAACAGAAGTGTCCGGCAAGTTTTTAAAACGGTCACTCAGCGACTGAAAACTTGAGAGGTGGTCTACTGTGACAGTTTGTAGAGTCGTCGTCACACTGTTAGGATGGTGAGCAGCGACTTCTGACTGGCTGTCATTGGTAGCTTTCAGGTGTTGACTTAGATCCATAGGCTCCTTATTGCAAAGACATTCATTGATAGTCTTGGGAGAATGGAAGTTGCTGGTAGAGACTTTTTGATGAGTTGGAGGTTCCTTCAGCTCCACAACTTCCGCTTCAGCCAGTGTGCCTTTGTTTTGTGTGGTTCCCAGAAATAACATCAGGGCCTTCTTTGACCCAAGTGTGGATGGATTGTGCATAGAAGCAAGTTTTAGGCACACCTGGGGAGTAGTGGCCTGGTTGTTGTTTGCCATTGTAAGACTGGTACATTTGCCAACAAGTGAGGTAGATGGCGATGCTTTTTTATCAGTTGTCTGACGTGTCCCTTTTTTATCTTTAGCTGGAGGCATGTCGTCCAGACACAACAGATCATTGTCCCGGGGTATAAACTTTGTTGGTTTAGATTTGTTTGACAATGAACTAACAAGCCCCAAGGGGTGAGAAGAAATAACTTTTGGCTTTGTTCTGCAATGGGTATGAAGGTTTTTAGAAAAAATCAAGTCTTGTGGGCCTGTTTGTGTACTTACGTCTATAGTTGTCCAGTGGTCAGAGGTTTTCCTGTTGTTGCTAGTGACTTCAATGATATTCGATTGGGACACGTGAGGCAAGGTGCATGGATCATTTTTGCGTCGTTCCAAGCCGTTGATATAGCCTTCCAAGTAGGTGAGTTTAGAGTTCATCATTGCAAAAATAGATGTGTGGTCTTTAAGAGAGTCGTTAATTGTTTCATACAGCTTGCAAAAGGGTGCTAGCACTATGGTAATGGAGGACATGATGGATAAGATGTCAATATTCTTAGTTGGGGTATCTTTCGGGTTGTTATAAGATACATCACTTGATCTTCTATTGTTAGAAGGTCGTAAAGGTGAGGATGGCAACCCAGGATGTGGGGGTTGTTGAAAATTATGTTGTGGTAGGGTGAACTAAGAAACCATATCCAGATGCTCTTCGAGGCCTTGCTCCTTCCTTTTCGGAAGCGCTTGCATAGGACAGAGAGCAGGAGCTGGGGTAATTATGTGTACATCAACAATCTCTCGGCGACCCGGGTTTTGGGTTGGTAATGCTGGTCTATCATGGAGCCAGAATTTACTTGTGTGGACTGAACCTGTGGCTATTGCAGACTCTGCCATAGAGTCAGCCTGAGCTTTTGACACAGAGAGTGAGCTTCCAGAAGGGGAAGGGCTATTCAGACCAATAATTTGTATAGGTGAGTTAGAAGAGGAGAGCTGAGTTCGTAGGGCCGGTTTAGGGTTTAAAGGCGTTGGTTGGTGCAAGCCCCTCGGCTCCTTAATCATAGATGATTGAGCAGGTGATAGAGGTTCTGGGGGATCATCTACGTGCCAACTTAGATTAATTGGTGGATCCTGACCAGAAAATGGGAGTTCACTATTTAGAAGAGGTGTTCAACAATCTACCAAAGGTTCAAGGAGTGCTTCCAGTAAGTCAGCATCCGAAATCTCATCTAGGCCATTTTGCTTCCGTTCAGATTGTCTTTGGAAAAAGTGTTTGAGAGAATTCTCTAAGATTGCACTTGTTGAAGATTTTGACAAGAGGCCTTTCTTCAAAGACTTTTTTGTGTAGGTCCTTTTATTGAGAGTTGCCAGATCTTTCATTTTAGTAGTGAGGCCAAAAGGAATGCCATGCATGTTGCAAGTTGGTACTCCTCGCTTGGCTCCCTCTTTCCCATTCAGATGTGGGCTGGGGGCTGCTTCCAGATCCTCTGAGCGAGGTAGAGGGGCATAAGTATCTGGATTGCATACATACAGTGAATTACGGTAATTTGGAGCTGATCCCAAGCTTTCATTGCCAGTAGGTGAAGTGGGTGCAGGCTGAGCGGCACTTAGTGGCAAAGGTGGCTCGTGAACCTGAGCGTGCACAATTAGGTCCGCCGTCGCCATTGTGCTATCATCATTGGCCACCATGTGGTGCTGTGGGTGTGCAGCTGCAAGCAAGTTCAAGACCGCTGCTTTCCCGGGCTTGCTGCTTTGACTGGCGACATCAGGAGTGTGATGAGCGTGGATCTGATCCTGCTCCTCCGACACCGTGGGGTCCACAGAGGAAGGACCCCTCTGGGCCTCAGGCCCCTGCTCCGCCATAGCCAGCTCCTCCACAACTTTGCCCGCGGATCCGCCTGCCCCACCCTGCTGCTCCCTTGTCCTCCAGCAGGGGTGGCCCCCCTCCTCCGGGGGACGACCTCTCCATGCAATCGGCTTGTAGCGGAGGGCCGCCGGCATCGGCGCGCCAGACCCGCTCTCCTTTGGATCCTGGGCTGTCTCTCCAGGGGACTCGCGAGGCAACATCTGCGGCAAAACCGCTGTCAAGACCAAAGAGGAAACCGTATCTGCTGGCTTGGTAAGACCAAGTGTTTCCTGAGTCCAGCTGATTGGCAGTTGTTTTTGCTTTTGTGTGTGTTTGTCTGGCTTAGAGACCAGTGCATGTATAGTCAGCAAATTTTGCAGCATACCTCCCGGCCATTTTAGGGAGGATGAAGTGCCGGCTTGGGGTGCTGTAAGCATATTTGTGTGTGTTGTTACTGTAGCAGCTTCAGTGGGAGCATAGTCTATGCGAGAGCTCCGCAACCTACGCCGCTCCTCATCATGGCAAGGCATATTTAGTCGAGAGTCCAGGGGTTCGCCGCCATCCGCCCCAGCTGCCATTAGACTACCACAGACTGCCCACTCTCACACCACTCCGCTCCGCTTCGCTTGCTGACTACAGTACTTGTAGAAATGGCGCCAAACAAGAACCACTGTAGAAAGACTGAGAGGGACTGCCACAGACTGTCCACTCTCACACCACTCCTGCAATTCTCTTCAACATAAGTACAGAGCTTACTGAGTTTTCCTTCCTCAGTTCTCACAGGTAACTTTAAGAGGAATTCCCCACATCCCTCTCCTGGGTTCCTGACTTACCTCTTCACTATCTCACCATCCACTCCTGATCTCGTCCTGCCTCTCCTTGATGCCACACCACATGTTTGTTCTTTCTCTAACCATGGGCTTCCTCCCTTCAGATTGGGATCTTGCCACTACCCCAGATCTGGCCCAAATGTGACCTTTTGTACAGACATGATTGTTCCCGCTATGTCCTTGTTAGCATCATGGTCTTCCCTTCCAACCTCCTCCTCAAGTCTCTAACCATCATCCTATATCTGGCTCCAAAAAAACCTCCTCCCAATCTCTTAAACCAACCTCCTCCAGGTATTCCATCCGACCTTTCACTGATCTTTGATAAAAACTTCTTCCAGAAAACTATAAAAATCCCTCTGGTATCTCCAACCAGCATCCTGACCTTTGGCCCCTCTCACTTCCAATCTCTCAAAGCTCGACCTTCTCTCGAAACTCTTATCTCATTCTTAAATTCAATACAAAGTCCTGTTGCCTGATCCGAATCCAAACACCCACACTGCCTGATTGATATGCTAAGCTTATAGAGCCGTGTGACCCTATCATGGGGTTTGGTTAGCAGTAAGGGTCTGCATTTGTGGATGTTACTGAGTGTGGGGCTCTGAATGGATATGCATAATCGTTTCACCTGTGTATGCTTTATGATTTTGGGGCTTGGGCAAGCTTTTAAAAGTCTGACCTAACATTTTGCATCCTGTCTCCGGCTGGCCATGGTTTCCTCCTAGATTAGAAAGGTTAATCTGAGGGTATGCTGGCTCCACTGGTATTTTACATGAAGGTAGGCAGGATGTAATCACTTTTAAGTATGGCACTATTTCCCAGCTTGTGATTTATCACGTATTGATGCTGGGAAACAATAGTGTCATCAAACTGTGAAATGATCATGCTGCACAAACAAAAGTCTGTCTGTCTGGCATGCTTCGATATCCATGCAGGCCAACTGTATAAGTGCTGTAGGAAATGTTGGTATGCCACTGGTGACTGAGTGTGCCCAATGAGTGAGTGCCAGAGGAAGATCTGGGGTACCCCTGATGTTTAAGTGGCCCAGCAAGCGAGTGACATAGGAAAATGTAAAACGTCTGTGATGTATCTGCAGGTGTGTGCTACTAGTGCTCTAGGAATTTACTTCCTTTGGTACATAACTTTCCTTAATCACAGAGTTTGTCTCTTAAAGTGGTAGTGTTTTGTCAACTCATCTGCTCACATAAAACAGAAAGTATCAATCATTAGTCCCAGGAAATTAGGGATTCACGGCTCCTCCACCAATAGTCATTATTTCCATGTGGTGTGAGTCTGTGCTCAATAATTGCTTGATTGATAAAGAAATTGCAGACCCATGGCCTAATAAATGATGGCAGCACTATTTCCAGGTGCCAGACTTGGGGGGGTAATTGAGACCCTGGCGCTAAGGTATTACCGGTACCGGTAAGGGTACTGGTACCGGTAATCCCTTAGCGCCCAATTCCCATAACGGCGGCTGGAACCAGCCGTTGTTGCAGGGACCCGCAAAGGGTTCGGTACCGTAATTACCGCCTTTCCCCATTCCCATTATCTCCTATGGGGCGAAAATCGGAATGGGGAAGGGCCATGGTGAAATGGGGAAGTACTGCCCCGCCAACCTTGGAATGGCGGACTTGTTAAAATACCGGCAGCAACCATGGTGCTAATAGCGCCATGGTTTAGCGCCGGTGTTGTAATGAGGGCCATAGATTTCAAGTAGTGCCACATTTACATATTCTGTCTATAAATTGGACCCTAATGTGAGTTGACATTGGTAGAGCACTTATAAAAGATGATGAAAGAAATCAATAGTGATATGCCAATTAATGATCAAAGTTGACCTTTCTTATGGAAACATATCTCTCCTAAAAAATGATTTGTATAATAAGTGAAGGGGAATACAGCAGTATGTATATTCACAACGTTTTGATGTACAACAATTAAATATCTGGATACATGATCCACTATTTAACTGTAATCAGAAGAGATCAGATAGTCAGTTAGAGCAAAATATATGTTTAATGTTATTCCAAATAAACAAGTTATTTTAACATGCAAATATGACATATAAGTAAAGGCAAAATATGACATTTGTAATTAAAGGCAAAAGAGAAAACCAATATGGGGTACATTCCACAACTAGAGTGGATCCACATTCATTAGTCTATGATTGCAGACCCAAACACATATGGTCTCAGGGCTTGTGAAAATCTTTTCTACCCTTCACTGTTACCCAGTCACCCTAAATTGTGCTGCTGTCATGACATCACATTTACCGCTTCTGGCGAACTCTGATTTCTCCATTCTGGGGCCAACCTAGAAGCCGCCCTTCAGTTATTAAGTCTACAAAAAGCAGCACTTTTCTAAGGATTTGTTTAGGTAACAGTCCAACTCTCGACATGTTGCTCCTTCCAGTGATTTTATTTATTAGTTCCTGACTTATTCCTGACACGGTTTCTTGACTTTGCTTCTGTTGCAGATAAGAATAGGCAGAAATGTACAAACCTGTATCTATGATAAGTTGACATATATTTTAGAGCTACACCTTTTAGCAAGTCACATGTAAGACACAAGTATGCATTTCCTTGATGTAAGTGCACTTTACACTGTTAGGATGCAAGTTCAAGGTGCCAAACGTGAAACAAAATAGAAGGTATTTAAATCGTTTTAACATGCAACATGAACCACAAAGAAGGCCACTCACCTTGTTAATGTGCATGATATGTAGGCCTCACATGCATCAGACACAGGGATAGATGGGTTTCCGGGAATACTCGATGACAAAATGTACATTACACACTTAAAGGTATTTAGCAGCGGGAGCGCTAATTTTGCACTGTAGCAAAGGTAGCAGTTGACATATAGCAGAACAGTAGAAATAGGGTACGCTTATAAGCCATAGAAGGAGACACATGACACATCCTTAGCGTGGAAATAATAGACAAATGTATTTGATGACAGTTTAAATAAATAATAGCCAACATATAGAAATTCATATTCATAAGGTAACATGAAGCAGATGAAGGTTGTGCCATTTTGGAGTAAAAAATGCATTCTTGAAGCAGTTCTACACAATAGTTAGAAGACTAGGCCAGAGAGACGCATTCACATATTCAGTGGTTAAACACAGCCCATTTTGGCATGTCCCAGACTTGACAAAGGACAAGGTCAGATCCCATGAGGGAAGATGCAAAAAGCCACACAGGGATTGGTTAGGAGCTGATGGTGCAGCAGGTTCCCAAGCCACGATCAAGTGAAACGTATTACAAATCATGTTCCTACCCAGTGATTTAAAAACTAACAAGATGAAGGCCACAGCTCAGTGAGAATGATGTAACGTGCAGAGATGTGCACAAGAGAAACCCAATCAGACAAAATGCACACACTGGCCCATGTTGGAAAACATCCACCTAGGAGTGGTACCAAGCCACATGCGTATTACATCTTAGAATATAAAAAGACAGGTCTTCAAATGACCATTTAAGCACACAGAAGTTTGACTAACATAGAACATATAAAGGTAATACATTAACTGTTTTGATAACTCGTTAAACCAAGTATGTCCTTAAGAGACGGGGCCACTCATGCCCACCCCCACTTAAACACATAGCTTAGATTTGCCCATGGTCCCAAAAGCAAAGTGCTGGGAAGAACGCCCAATTAAGTCATCTAGTTCCATCCTGGGAAAGAAAGGAGATGCAAAATGAGGCGCAACATGTTTCCAATGAGACTTCGCAATATTAACTGTGAGTTGATGAGTCACAAGGCTGAGAACGGTGAGATGGTGCCAGACATTGGGTCCCGTAAGAACTAGATGAGGAATGATGTGAAAAGGTGAACAGGGATTGGTTGAGAGCAGAGAGTGCAGCAGATTACCAAACGTTTAACAAATGAAACATATAATAAATAATGTTCCTACCCATTGTTTTAAAACTAACAAGACAAAGGCCACAGCTTGGTGAGAACGAGTGTAACATGCAGAAATGTGCACAAGAGAAAGTCGATCAGACAAAAGTCACAAACTCCCCCCTGCCGGAAAACATCCACCTAGGAGTGGAATAACGAGTAGCAATCCACATGAGTATTTCAACTAAGACTATACAGAGACAGATATTCAAATGATCATAGAAGCACAGAGAGGTTTGGCCAATGTAGAAAATACAATAGGGAATACATTTAGTGTTTTGATCACTCGTCAAACCAAATATGTCCATAAGAGGTATTGGTATTGTTTATTTATAAAGTGCTTATACAAAGAATGAGTGCTTCAAAGCACTCCAAGACGGCAGGGGAACATGGGATACAATCATTCATAAGGTATTGGAGATTCCAAATGATATACAGTAATAATAGCATACTGGGCCTTACGATATTTCTGCTAATTCAAGTTTGCTGTAGGACCACTTAGGTCCACTTATGCCCACCCTCACTTAAAAGCAAAGGGCTAAGAAGAACGCCCAATGGAGTCATGTAGTTCAATCATGGAAATGGAAGGACATGTAAAAAGAGGTGCAAAATGTTTCCAATGAGAATTTGCAATATTAACTGTGAGTTGAACAGTCACAAGGCTGAGAACGGTGAGATGGTGCCAACAGTTGGGTCCCATGAAAATGATATGTCAATTAAGGTAGAAGAAATCCACCCAGGAACATCCACTGCTAGGAATTCTCAACACACCACCATCTCCTTTTCTGATACACTTCCAGTAAACTCACCTCTAACTGCTGTAAATCTAAATACCAGAAAGGCCAGGGGCACTCACCTTGAAACTAAACTTTGCAAATCATAGACAGCACCTCGGGCGGAGGATCAATGCTGCACAAGTTTCTGTAGCACTACCAGAGTGTTGCAAAGAAAGGAAAGATAGATACTTGCGGAGAAACAGCTTCCATTGCTTAAAACATGCCGGCGTTCCACCAAATGTTTGTGAATGATAAAGGAACTACAAATTGCAGTACATAAGAAGTGAGGGTTCTTCCAAGAACCATCTTCAGAACTGCTTAAAGAGGGGTTTGTTTTCCTTCAGCCTAATGTTCCAGGGGATGTACGTACCTACAGAACCTTTTGTCTCTAAAAATGCTTAGGGCTGAATTGAATTTACTGAACACAGATGTCAGTTGTGTGCATCATTTTTGTGTTCTGTACTTTTGTCTGAGCAGATTATCTATCCACTACTCGGGAGTCGTTCCATATTATAAAAGAAGAGTGGGGGCAGTATTCAGCAATTTGTCTGGTCTCCATGCATGTAGGTTTTATTATTTGTTCTCAGGGGGATCACAGAATATGGATTCTAAATTAATTGAGATGTTTTAATAATAATAATTTAGCATTTTATAGTGCTACGAACCCTCAGGCGTCTGAGTGCTGCTTATTTAACCACGGTGTGTGGTGCACATATATCGACCTCGGAAGGATGAAAGGCTGAGTTTCGACCTGCCGGGATTCAAACCTGTATCAGCAGGCTCTGCACAGATGTCAAAACGAGCGCTCTACTCGCTCTGCTATCGGACCAGCTTCTATACACTTCCCTTTATCTCAAAAGTTCCTGATCTGGGTTTACCTGAATATTCCTGCAGGCAGAGACACAGCCCCCGGGGTGATCAAGGAATCCTCCCCAAATCATGTTTTTATTGTAAAGACTTTATTCGGTTGTTTGTACCATCAAAGCATACATGACAGAGTAAAACAATACATCATCATAGAATAATAACGATTAGGCTACAATAAAATACATGTGAAGATACCAGGTAAAATCAGATAATGGACATCTAATTGTCACTGGAGGTAGCTTTGTCAATAGCATTGAAAACACAATTTCTCCGCATCCATGCCCTGTGTAAGTATTTTGCCACAAATTGTGCAACAGATAAATCGACTTTTGTGGTAAAAAAAGTCCAGTGCTTCTACTGTCCTCCGAATTCCGTTTCGTTGAACCATGGGTAATAGGCATTTGTGAACATTGACGGGATTGAGCTAGGAAGGCAACAGGGGGAAAACAATGTGGGAGACCACATGGCCGGCTGGTAGGAAATGGAGACTGGAAAGGGAGCTTAGCTACAAGCCCTTTGTAATATTAGTAGCTCTTTCCCTGTCCCAATGCCTATTAGCTTCTGTCCTTAATATGTCTCTTTCTCTTCCAAGTGGACAGTACAGATACCAGAATGCACTAGAATCCTCAGACCCTTGGGATGGATCATGAATCAAATTATTCCACCCAATGCTAACATACACCACAAGGACAAAAAGTAACCAAATGCACCAGGGCCCACCAGGAAAGTCCACACTTGGAACAGGAGGAAGTGACTGGTTACCCAAATGGAAATGGACTTGGTGTCCCCATACAGGATCCAAATGGAAGACCAAACATCTACTACATGCTGGTCAGGCGCATTACAGGGGAGCAGGTGAGCAGCAGTTGCAGAGCTGGACATTGACTTACTTCAGTCAGGATGGAACAGGGAGAAAACAATGTGAAAGATCACATGGCTGGAAGGAAATGGAGATTGAATAGGGAGTTTAGCTATAGACCCTTTTGACACCTTCTTCTGGACATTTCAGTCCACAGGGGGAGGAGTTGGTAAGAGCTAAGATTAGTGAAGCTAGAGATTGGCTAAGGATAGCAGTTAGCTTGGGGGCCCAATAGGTGCTGAGAGAAGGTTACAGACAGGAAGGACTAAGAATAGCAATCAGATTAAGGGCCTCATCACCAGTCTGGCGGTAACCCTTAAATGCGGCGGTAGTGCTATTACCGCCACATTTAAGGGTCCGCCAGATCATGGCTTTGGCGGATTTCTCCCCAGCTTTGAGCTGAGGGGAAATCCGCGGCAAAATTGCTGATTTTCGGCACGATTACCGCCGGCGGGAAATCTGTCAGCGGTAATAGGGCAATTTTTCCCCATTGGGCCCAATGGGAATGAGGAATTCCCGAATGGGCCCAGTGGGGAATGGGCAATAACCCTTCCGCCAAACCCGTGATCCGGCGCTAATAGCCAACTCGTGATGAGGCCCTAAGTCTGGAGTGAGAGGTGTTCGATAAGGTCCATGGAGCATGAGGAAGACCAAGAGACCAGAGAGGTGGGTGTTGCAGGATGTGGAGACTTTTTCAGTGTTTGGAAATAGTCAATGTATGATGTTGGGGCTAAAAGCGTGGTACCTATTTTGCAATTTGTGAGGGAATGAGAGAGTCTTTGAAGATCATTTTGGATGAGAATCAGAAGGGTATTTGAGTGCAGGTTAGAAACAGAAGAGAGGCATAGACAGAGGAAAGAAGATAGAGATGGAAGTGAGAGTCAGGACTAGGGTGAGGATGAATAGAGACAGAAGTCAGAGTAAAGTGAGCAGACATAGGAAGGAGGAGATTCAAGGGAAGGGTAGTGAGGGGAAGAGTGTGATCTGAAGGTAAGCGGATAACATCTGGAGACAGAGTGTAGGCACAGGAGTCGAGCGAGAAATAAGATCAGGAGATGAAGGTCAAAGAGGAGAGAGATAAAGCAGGAGCTGGAGGAGGGAGTAAAAGAGATAAGGCCAGGAGATGGATTCTGGAGAGGAGAGAGAAGAGAGATGATGCAATAGAGAATGGGAAAGAAAGAAAGAAAGAAAGAAAGAAAGAAAGAAAGAAAGAAAGAAAGAAAGAAAGAAAGAAAGAAAGAAAGAAAGAAAGAAAGAAAGAAAGAAAGAAATGGGATGTGGGTGGTTTAGACAGGAGAAATGCATGGGGAGAGAAGAGTAAGGAATAGGTACGGAGATGATCATGAGGAGGAAGGGCATGCTAGGGAGATCAGACTACACTGCTAGGTCACCTTAACAGTCCCTGGGGGAGTTAGTGAGATACATCTATGAACGTTAGGCCTTCCAAGTATATGGGCAGACTAAACAGCAGCAGCATACAGAACATGTATAGCAATAAGAGCTGTAGGGAGTCTGGATTAGGGAGGTGGCATAGCAAGGAAGAGGGAAAGTGTACAGGGACCACCCCTAGATTAAGACCCCATCACATCACTTAAGCAAGTGTCAGCAGGAGTGATCTGTTCAGACCATTGGGTCTCTTAATACTCCAGTAGCTTACAATTTCTATCTGAAAGCGAACCTGTCAGAGGAAGTTCACAATCAGTTAACATTCAGACAAATTCTGTGTTGTGGAGCTTTTGGAAAGTCCAATCATAGAACATTTTCTAAGAAACAATGGTATGCTTAAATGCCAAAAGCTAATATAGAAGAAACATGCCATGTAGATTCCCTAATCACTTCCATTTCCAATACCCACCAGACTTTATATGAGACCATTTTTCCCAGAGCTGTCATGCCCCCACTACTCCACTTGTCAATGAAAATACACCATACCCTCTAAAACTACACACTCTTCTCCCACAGACCCAAGCCATGACCATCCATGACTTCCCAGAAGGATATCATCAGTATGATAATGTATTGTATGTGTCAGGTGTCAAGGCAGCCAGTGCACTCCCCCCTCATCGAGCATATTAAATTGTTGCCAGGACTAAATTACCATTCAACAAAAATATACGCACCTGCTACCAAGGACAAAAGACATGAACATGTAAATGCAAGAAAGCACAACGAAGGGATTCTTTAACCCTTCCATGTTCCCTGTAGTTGTCCCTATATTTTATTTTCAAAGCTAAGTCATACAGACTTAAGACCATGGTAATTCTACCATCAGATGAGTTCAATCAAATCAGTGTCAATAACTGATAGCCCCTGTCCTGATCAATGTAGTGGTCTATCATGTCTATAATGCATAATGTAAATGAGGATGTTTTTTAAAATTGGCCTGACATTAAGTGCATATTTTTGTTGGAAATTAGTGGAAAACCATATTCAGAACAGAGCAAGGGCAGTATGGGGACATGGTAATGCTCTTTGGGCCAGGTAGTGCACTATCCTTTTTAGATGTTCTATTGTCTTTTGAAGAACATTCTAGATGAACATGTAGTGATTTCAAGATTCAACTGTTCGCACAACTTCTCAGGCTCGCTTCAGCCCTGGCTTTGACAAAAGAATGTTTTTTTTTTAAACACAATTTCTAGGTCTCCTTCATTCTGGATCGGACCCGTTTCAGACACAATTTCTGCTCTCCCTCGTCCGTGCTCTGACTTGTTTCAAACACAATTTCTGGGTCTCCTTCAGTCGGGCTCAGACCCCTTTCAAACACAATTTTAGGACTCACTCATTCGAGCTGTGACCCCTTCCAAACACAATTTCTGGGTCCCCCTTTTCCGGGCTCGGACCCGCTTGGCTCCCAAAACATTATCACAGCTCAATTCCTTTAGGCTTTCCTCATTTGGGCTTGAGCCTAAACACAGAGCAGATATTCTTTCGAATGAGTGTACTTTTGTTTTCCGTCAGACCACTCTGTTAATTTATTTTGTAGTTCAATTTCACTTCATTTAAAAAAGAACTACACCTTTTATACTGATGGGTAGTTTTAATTGGAGTCAGGTGTGAGTGGTTGAAAAGGGAGGCCTGACCCTGCCTGTCCTTGTTAATAGACTGTGTAAGGATATTTGGCGTGTTACAGCACAGAGTACAGCACTACTGCACCGGTAGCAAACAGCACAGAGTACAGCACTACTGCACAGGTAGCAATTTTTTTTTTTTGCAGCACCACCACAAGGGTGCGGTGCATTGCTATATGTGTTACCAGATTAACAAGGAAAGACAGGCTATTCAGTCAAAAACTATTTTAACATATAAGATGCAAATCTATTTTTACAGTTAAAAGCACACGTGCACATTCAAAAATGCACACTATTTTTCACCTGAAATGCCTATGGTGCGAGAGACACATTTGAAAATAATAACTAACATTACTCATAACTAACCTGACTAATGAAACTAAAGTTAACATAATCCACTAATAAAAATGTGTCTCCACTGCAGAATTAGGCCTATTCTGAAAGTGAACTTTTAAACGCACATCCATTTTTTTTTTCTTTTCTCTGCTGCCCTGTCCACATAATTACAGGAAGCAAAAGAGCTCGAAAGAACAGGAAATCAGTTGGTTACAAAGTATTACTATAAAAATGAGCCATTGTGTAGAGAAGGAGGAGATGGCATGATTGATTCTGATTGGAGCAGCGTCATAGCAAGTATCATGCTAGAGGGAGTGATCAGAGTTTTGCTGGGGGGAGTTTGAGGAGAGAGAAGGACAATTAAGATTTGGCAGAGCTGGGAGAAGGACCTTTTTCCTGGCTGAGACATTCCTATCTGCAAAAGCTGAGAATTCCAGGCAATGACCCCGGTTTGAGAAGGAAAGGCGCTCCTTTTCACTGGGGTTAATCTTCAAGGGAGCCACATTCAGAAAGAGAACAGCTAAAGAAAACTTGACTGAACAGATAAGGTAATTACATAAGTGTGGGAGCTGAGTGTGTATGAGAATGTTCAGTCAGAGTAGGAAAGGAGATTCCGGTGCCTTAATCACACGTTAATGTTGCAAATTGTGTTCTGTTCTCCACCATTTATTTTTCAGTGTATTACAGACAATGCTGTTAATGTGCTGTTTTATTTATTTCTATAAAGAGTGAGATCGTGTTTAAATGCAACTTTTATAATACAGAAAACTATTTGAAAGCAGACGGGTGGTGTGTCTTCTATTTACCAATACAGTGCTGATGATGAGGGGAGATTTTTAAACAATGCAATTGTCATTTTGTGCATGATCATATTCAGTATGGACAGTTGAGAGTGATTGTTTGTAGCATAGCTCGTTGGAGGTACATGAGCCAACGGGAAGAGGGACTCTCTGAACATAGTTCCCTACCGTATATAAGGTAGTGGAAATTACCACAAAATTACCACATATAGCTCTCTGTCGTAAATAAGTCAGTGAGATCGCCCATGGTGGCACACTAACACCAACACTGAAAATGTGGTATTCCTAAAATGTAGGTCTGAGGTCTCTCTAGTGATTACACGAAAAATCTAAGCAAAGATAAGGGATTCTGGACATTGGGGCCACAAATAAAACAAGGGAATTATGCTCACCAAAATACCACCAACCATGCATACCAACCACGCATACCAAATATGCATGTCTGGGTGCTGAAATAATGCATGTCCACTGTATTATTGTTGCACATGACCAAATCTGAATACAAGGAGTGATTATTGCTAAGTTATTTTTCGGCGGTAATAAAATACCGTCAGGCCCCAAATCTCCACAAAATACCCTACATATTTATGGTGCGTTGCAGGCCGGGAAAGTGATCATAGAGTACATACTGGGCGTGGCAAGCGTGTCTCACACTGCCATTTGCACATTAAAGGGAACCCATTTTATAATAACAGTGTGCCACTAAAAACGAATTTCAGAATGTCACAAAGGGAAACCACATTCTCAGATCGAGTGCAATATTTAGAGGCAAAGTTGTTTTCACATGGGAATTGGTCGTCAAATAGCACGTTAGAATGGAGTAACCGCATTCAGGGTGAGGTGCAGAAAGAAAAACTAGACAATATTTTTGCAGAAGGCAGCATAATTCAGGTCTGCCTTACAAGATTATTGAATGCAGCCGATAAAAGTGCAGAGAAAGACTGTTTAATACGGCTATGCGTCAAAATATGGTTTATTTTAAACAAGTCCCTGCGAATGCAAGAGAATGATACTCAGCTTATTAACAGGTTAAAGACTGAATTAGAGGGGGCAAGTAAAAATCAGGAAATGTTGAGAGCAGAATTGGATGTATGCCAAAAAGACATGCAATTAAAATGCAGAGACTTTGATACTCAGTTATCCAAAAGCAAGAAACAATTTGAAGATAGTGAGCAAGAATTGGCACACTTAAAAGCCTTAGTGGATCACATTAGGCAGGATAAAGATGAGGTTGTTTCAGAAATGCAGATTTTACAAAAAGAACATTGTGAAAAAGAAGGTGATCTCCAGAGTGCAGAACAAGAAATGATTAAAATGATTCAAGAAAGAGACAAGAGAAATAAAGAGTTCAATGAATGCCAAATGCAAATGTGCGACATGCAGGAGGTGATTAATAAAATGAATGGTGAAAACAACTATTTGCAAGATGAAGCCAACAGACTCCTTAAAAAGTGTAAGGACTTAGAACAGCAAATGTGCATTCCCAGGTCCCAGGAGAGGCGGCAGGGTACCACATTCAATGGAGTGGAGGTGAATTCTAGCTCTGCCCAAAGAGCTAGTGTTCCAGTGACTGGGCCGATGACTGAACTTGGTTGCAGCGCCCTTGGTGGATTTGATATTCCCATTGGGGGCGGCCACCAATCTCATACACCTGAAAACAGGAGTGAATCACAAAATAGTGCGATTCCATGCATTGCAACAAGTAGCCCCATAAAAATAATGAAATCCATTAAAGCCCTGATCAAACCATTTTAAAAGAGAGGTGAATGCTGCATTGAGGATCACTTAGAAGCGGTGCATGACATTTTTAAAGCACTCCAGATACCTAAGGAACAGTATAGACAATATTTTCATTTAACTTTAGATGCCCATCATAAGGGGATTAAATGAACAGCAGAATATGACATGGCTGGAGTTTGAAAAAGAAATTAGGCGTCATTTTTCTCCTTTTCAGTCATTGCAAGAGGCAAAGAAAGTCGCATACACAATTACTGCTGGACCTAATATATCCCCTCGCCAATTTTTACAAGACTTCAAAAGAGCATTTTCTCGCTTTGATGTATCTTTTGACTCAAATTCCAATGAGTTTAAAACTGCATACTTCTATGGGCTACAGAAAGACATCATATCCCAATTGGTCCGTGAATTTGACCGTGACAAGTCCCTTGAATGGATTGTACATCAAAGCACAAAACTATATGAGGTACTCTATTGTCAGGGTAGAGAAAGTGATAAAATGAAAGATACTAGACCTAAATCTAAAGAACCCTCAGCCACAGTAATGGAAATCAGGTCAGCCAAAATGTCCCTTGAGTCTGCTCAAAGCCAAGGTAAAAATAATGTGACACCTGAACAAAGGGGTAATCAACAAAGATCGCCATTTCCTGTACCAATGTTCCAATCACATGATCCTAGTAATAGAGAGAGCTACATCAGCCCTAGGTATTTAGGGGACAGACCCCGGGTAGGATACCGGCCTGATATGGCAGGTATGAACAATAACCAGAGACAAAATCAAGATCAAAGAAATGATGGTCCCTACCAGTCATTGGGGACACAGAGCAGAGTTGATCCCAGCACGATGATATATGGTAATCAGGATAGGCCCCGATATGTGGATCGATTTACTGATAATGGAAAGCAACCTAGGGGCCAGTACCCACAATCTGAGGGACAGGACATGAGGCAAAACGTGAACTACAGTCCACGCCAGTACAATGATTCCCCACCAGGGGACTATAATCAAAGGATGGGTGCAACCCGCTCCCCTCCACAAATGAATCAAGAGTTCAGAAACCATCCCAACCGACATCAATCACCTGAGAGGTATCAGAATAGATCCAATCAAGGGGAAAACAACCAATATCGACCTAGGCCACAGAAAGAGGATCCTAGAGAGATGGAAAGGTTCCAGTGCCTTGAGGCCCAAGTGAAAATGTTAGCTGAGCAAATAGGAAAGCTCTATACAGCGCAAAAACAACCTTCCAAAGAGGGGGCTGATGGCCATAGCAATGACCGGGGGGCTTCCGAAAAGTGACTAAGTACTCATGATAACTGCAGTGCCAAAATGACAGGTTGCTCTGATATAATTTTGCATAACGACTCTGAGATGCCTAATGGATTAAAAATGAAAGTACCAGTAAATGAAATTGTGACAGAAAGTGCAAATACTTCTAAAAAAGAGGTACGGTTTAACTTAGAGCTAAATAAAACAGTAAAGATTTGCACAAATGAAAAAGAAACATTAGGAATTCCAAAAGAACAAAGGAACAGATTTAAGAAAAATGACTCATGCATGGGGAATACCAGTGAACAGGGAGTAAGGGGGGATGCTATAGCTCCTTCCCTGGGCAAGCAAAACAATGACCAAACACAGACAGAAAAAGGAAATACTCACAAGGAGGGTACAAGTCAATCACCTGAAGAATTCTTTGAGCCACATATTTTTAAAGAGGCTGAAAGGGCTGGTATCACACTAAATGATCACAAATGCACAGAATTAAAAAATGACAAATTGCTGAATGATGTTGTTACACATGTTCAGTTGGAGGATTGTAATGTGGTCTCTGATGTTACCCAGATGGATGGGCGAACAGTGGCCATACTCCAAAAAACCTCTGATCATGGAGAAATGAATAAAAAATCTCGCGCAGAATTGGGTAAAAAGGAGGGAAAAATGTCTTTCCATTTACCAATGTGCTTAGCCAAAAGTGAAAAAGACCTGAGAAAGGTGAGCCCTGAAATCAGTAAGAATTCACATTTCTTATGTGTATTAGAGGAAGTTGAGGACAGATATTATGCACCCATCACTGTAGAAGAAAAATGCCACACCTTTGCTATGATTGACACTGGCGCACAGGCCACAATTATGTCCAAGGAGCTGGTAAAGAGTATCAATGAAGGGAGACCTCCACAGAGTCAGATCACAGTGAAGGAAAATCAAGGCCCAGTGCATAACTTTAATGGGGAGGAGGTGCCCATCATAGGTGTAACTGAGGTTGACATAAAAATAGGAAAGCACAGAATGAAACAAGAGGTATTGATCACATCTATTTGTGAAATTCCATTTCTGATGGGGACAGATTGCCTGAAAAGATTGTCTCCTCTCATAGATGGGGTGAATGGAGTGCTGTGGTCCTTAACCAAAAAACCATTGAGGCCTAAGAAACTAAAATCACAAAACAGCAATATAAATGAATGTCACACCGTTGCCAAAACAAATGATGCTGTGGAGGTATATCTCCAGAATAGCTGCATACCTAGTGTCACTGTCATATTAATGTGTCAAGACAAAATGCAGAGCGACAATGAAAAACTACCTGTACAAATATACTTGGACCCAAGGAAAGATTGGCAGACTGCCATAGATGAGCACACATTATGTTTTTATCTAAAAGAGAAAACGTGCAAACAGAATATTGCTCCTAAAACAGATTCAGAAAAACACATTACCACTCTGGCAGAAATACACATGGAAGATGAGCAACCATGGGTTCATGTTGGTATAAATGATTATCTTAAAACAATAAAAGCCACTTTAGCGCTTGAACATGAAAGGAGTTTCATTAATGAGAAATTGTTGCAAAAAATAATGGAAAGGGAAGAAATCCCGAGATTTAGGATTAAAAACCAATATGTTTCTGGCTTGGACAGTCCAGACTTTGAAAACCGAATTGCAGGCAGATGCATGCTTAAAATTAGCATTGGGCAGAAAACAATTTACCATAATGTATGGATAGTGAGTGGAGCACAAAATGAATTTTACATGGGAAATGACATCATGCACAGAATGTGTATGGTGTTAGATTTCCTTAATCAAAAAATATGGTCACGCCTAGGTGGTCCGGCACCTGAATTTGAAGACAAAAGAAGGGCTTATCATTGTGCACAACTGGTTCCTTATGCAATCGAATTACAAATGAGGAAAAATACTATTATTCCTGCATTTACAAAACAGTTTGCAATAACACTGAAATGCAAAAATGGACAGCAGATGAAAGGCTCTGATGCATTTGTATGCCTGAATGAATCCATAAAACAGCAAGGCCTGGATTATGAATACATTCCATTGGTAGACATTGGTGAGGGATCTGTAAAAATCATGGTAAATAATAAAGGTTGTCAGGATATTCATTTAGAGGAAAACTCCCCATTAGGAATGGCCATACAAAAATCACATTATACGGCAGATTTAAATAACATGGTGATTGGGAATATTCCTGAAAAATATGTAGATGCCAAGGGCGAGTTGCCAGAACACCTGGACTCTCAGCCCAAAGGAATATTTAAAATTCATTCTGTGTATCCTTATGATTCAAATGAGACAGTGTGCTGCCATCAAGAGGATTGCATAATATTTAATTTAAATGAAAATGAAACAGAAAATCAGCCCATTGAAGTGGAAGCTGATATGCCAAAATATTTAAAAGTGGCAGCTTTACAAAAAGACACAACCACACAGTTAGAAGAAAGCGTCGAGATTCCCTTACCAGAAGATTTTCCAGAATTTTCCAAAATGGTAGAAGAGCAGATCTCCTTAGCGGATGCATGTGAAAGCAATGAAGAGAGGGACAATCTGAGGGAGATATTTATGGAGTTTAAGGATGTATTTGCAAAAGATGCTTATGATTGTGGTTTAACTGATTTACATGTGGCCACACTACCAGAAGGGTGTAGCAGAAATCCAGTGTTTGTGCGCCAGTATAGACTACCGCTGGCATGTTTAGAATCGTTGGCAGAGATTATTAAAAATTTGGAATCACGGGGAATCATCAGGCCCATTCATAGCACATCCAATACACCTATTTTAGGTGTGTTAAAGCCAAATGGTCAATGGCGGCTGTGTGCAGACTTGAGAGAGTTAAATAAAAGAGTACCAATATCTAGATGGCCACTGCCATTCATTGATCAGGGCCTAGCTCAGGTACATGGTTCAAATGTATTTACCACATTAGATCTCACCTCTGGATATTGGTGCGTGCCATTGGCAGAGGAGATACACCATTTATTTTCCTTTACATTTGACAGGACTCAATATGCCTGGCTTAGAGCTCCGTTCGGGTACATCAATAGTGGAAGTGAATTTGGCATATTTCTGAGAAAGGCCATGCCGGATGCAGCGGAAAGAGGAACAATAGTTTATGTGGACGATGTCCTGATAAAAAATGAAAGCCTGAAAAGCCATTTTGATGAAATAAGACATGTACTTGGCCAATTGCAGAAAGCAGGCGCCAAAGTATCTTTGCAGAAAGCACAATGGTGCAAGAAAAAAGTGAACTTTCTAGGGCATGAAGTGTCTGAACATGGGCTAAATCCACAAAAGAAGAAAATAGAGGCCATACAAAGATTAAAAGATCCTAAAAATGTGAAAGGAGTAAAAAGTTTACTAGGGATGACAGGCTATAACAGAAAGTTCATTGAAAATTATGCAGAAATCACTCAACCATTGACTAAACTGCTTAAACTGAATACTCCCTGGAAATGGGAAAAAGGGCAGTCTGATGCAGTGGCTAAATTAAAGGAATGTCTTGTAAAGGCACCATGTTTAGCATACCCCATAAAGGACAGGGATTCCTTTATAGAAATAGGTTTTTCTGAACATTGTATGTCAGCAGTGTTATCACAAAAACACGATTTGAATCACAAAACCATTGCATATGCAAGTAAGGCATTTTCCCAAGTTGAAATGAAATGTAATGAATGTGAAAAGGCCCTATTAACCACTGTGTGGGCGCTACAACATTTCCGCCCCATTGTTCAGGGAGAAAAGGTAATTATTGAAACAAATCATCAACCTTTGCAATTTTTAGAGAGTAAAAGAATTAGATCAGGTAATCTAGCGCAATCCAGAATCACCTCATGGACGCTGGCATTACAAGGTTTTCCTGTAGAAGTGAGATATGGACAAAATAAAAAGAACCCAATTGCTCAAGGGTTAGCTGACTTACATGACTGTGCAGCTGAACAAATACCAAATGAAATGGAAGTAGAAACTAGTTTGCAGGAATTTGAACAATCACCACACAAAGCTTTTGATGAAAAAACATGCAAGGATTTGCCAACTGTATATGTGGATGGTTGTGCTTTTCACATTGAAAATGACAGTAATAAACAGTTAGTGGAAGGAATAGGAAATGTCTGGTTGAAATGTGAAGGTGTCCCCAGTATAGGGATGAGGATTGGAGATAGGAGCAGTCAGGTGGCGGAATTGGCAGCCATTTATAAAGCAATTGCTACTGCAGTTGATAAAAAGTTCAGTGAAATTGTCCTGGTGACTGATTCTGACTATGCACGGAATAGCTTTGTGGAGTATTTGCCTGGTTGGAAAGCAAGAGGCATGGTTACATATAACAAAAAGCCACTTAAGCATGGAAAAATGATACAAGCCATAGACAAATTGGTGTCAGAGAATAAGTTAACAATATACTGGAGAAAAATTCGTGGGCATTTAAAAACACCGGGAGAGGATAAGGAGGGAAATGATAAGGCAGACCACCTGGCTAAGATTGGGGCTGTGATGGGAGAATTGCTACCTATTGATTATTTAATGGGTGAAATACAAATTGATGCAGTCACACGTTCTAAAGCACCAAAGGAGGTAGATCAACCGGTGGTGCAGTGGAGTCATGACACGCCAGACCAAGATTTGATTGAGGCACAAAAGAATGATCAAATTTTGGGAATCTATTATAATCAGTTGATAGATCCCGAACAAAATCCTTTAACAGAAAATGATTGTATGGGAAAAGAAGAGTTGAGGGTGCTATTAAAGAACAAAACACGAATTAGATTACAGGATGGACTCATGGTTAGAGAGTCCATAACAGGACAAATACAGTGGGTAGTACCCCTTTCATTCAGAGGACTAATGCTACACCATGCACATGATGCCATAACTGCAGGACATAGAGGTTCACAAAAAACATTAGAAATACTAAAATATTATGCTTACTGGCCACATATGTCCCAAGATGTGGAATTATATACTAGAGGATGTCTAGTATGCGCCCAATTTAAACCTGCTTCACCAATGCATAGAGCACCATTGATGAAAAGAGGCCTAACTCTCCCATGGTCAGATTTGCAAATAGACTATGTAGGTCCTTTAAAAAGGTCGAGCAGGGGACACCGTTATATTTTGAGTGTGGTATGTTTGATGTCGAAGTAGATTGAATGCATTCCTGCACCAGATTGTAGTGCGCAAACAGCAGCACATTGCTGGTGAACCATGTGTTCTCAAGGTTTGGGTTGCCACAAAGAATTGAGTCAGACAGAGGAAGTCATTTCACAAGTACTCTAATGAGTAAGGTATGGCAAATACTAGGTGTGAAAAGGAAACTACATATCGCATATCGGGCGGCGTCTTCAGGTACAGTTGAAAGAAGCAATAGGTCTGTTGTGGATATTTTAAAGAAATTTGTGGCAGAAGCAGGTTCCAGCTGGGATTTACGTTTACCGTTGGTTTTGATGGCAATCAGGTCGACTCCTGCCAAAGCAACAGGTGTTAGCCCCCATGAGGTCTTAACAGGTAGGAAAATGGTGTTACCACAACACCTACTATACAGAACACATGAGCAAACCCTTGTGAGTGCATCCACAGTTCATCATTATATTGATGAACTGAGGAGGCATTTGCAACATGCATTTGCTTTTGTGCAGAGAAATCTGGAAAGAGCTGCTGACAGTGCAAAATCGTATTATGATAAAAAGACATCAGTAAAGGAATACAGGGTAGGGGATCAGGTGTACAAGTTTCATTTTGGAAAAAGTAAACAGAAAAATTCTAAATTTCTAGCAGCCTGGCAGGGGCCATTTCGAATTATAGATAAGGTCTCTCCTGTGGTTTATAAAATTTTGAAAAATGAAGGTGAGACGGCGATAGAGCAGTTTGTCCATGTAAATCAAATCAAACCATGCCATCCCAGACATGAGATCAGGCAGCTTGAGCATGTAGAAACAGATAAAGTCCCTTGAACACAAAAAGAGGAAATAAATGGGTGTAATCAGGAGGCAGTGACAAAGAAGTTAAAAAGTTGATTGTTATGATGGCACATAAACACTGTAGTATATGTAAAAATATATAATATAAAATAAATAAATAAATAAATAAATAAATAAATAAATAAATAAATAAATAAATAAATGCACATATAACGGAAGCTCATGATTGGTGTGCAGAGAGAAAATGTATTAAATATTGAATGCTGTTTATGTGTGCTTGTTTTCTTTTAACTTGTGTTTAATTTCAGAAAAAGAAAAAAACGAAATATTTTTACCAAGCATGTTTTATTTTTGGCAAAAGGGTGAAGTTAGTATTGTGCTATGTACTTAATTTGTTTATTTTCTATTTGATTTAGAAAATTAACATTATTTGGTCGGAGGTTCCGGGATCAGAGGTCACGGGAGACGATGGAGTCCTGGAGTCCCCTGGATGAAGACCAAAAGATGCCTGCCTCCAGGTGGAGGTGAAGACAAGATAACCAGAATGCTAAAAACGATGACTCCTATGGATCTAAGATTGCCAAGATGAAAGTGTACTCGAATGAACCAAATAACATCGCTGGTCGGGACATATCAGAGGCAGACAAGAGTGCTGACATATGGAGTTCCACGTATTTATTATTTTAATTATTTATTTTAATTTGTTATATTAATTATTTGTTTTGGTTAGTTGTTTTATTTCATTGTTTTTAATTGACTTGAAAAATCTAAACTTAGAGTAATGCCACTTCCACTGAGAAGGCAAATGTAGAACATTTTGTAAACTAATGAACTCAGATGAATACTGTATTGATTGCAACTTTTTCATTGATGCACATGAATATTCATTTTATTGGATTGATATATTGTGAAAAGAAGAAAAAGAACAAATTGTTTTTAGGAATTGGATTGGATCGTAGCCAGATTCTAAAAACAAAAGGAGGGTATGTAAGGATATTTGGCGTGTTACAGCACAGAGTACAGCACTACTGCACCGGTAGCAAACAGCACAGAGTACAGCACTACTGCACAGGTAGCAATTTCTTTTTTTGCAGCACCACCACAAGGGTGCGGTGCATTGCTATATGTGTTACCAGATTAACAAGGAAAGACAGGCTATTCAGTCAAAAACGATTTTAACATATAAGATGCAAATCTATTTTTACAGTTAAAAGTACACGTGCACATTCAAAAATGCACACTATTTTTCACCTGAAATGCCTATGGTGCGAGAGACACATTTGAAAATAATAACTAACATTACTCATAACTAACCTGACTAATGAAACTAAAGTTAACATAATCCACTAATAAAAATGTGTCTCCACTGCAGAATTAGGCCTATTCTGAAAGTGAACTTTTAAACGCACATCCATTTTTTTTTTCTTTTCTCTGCTGCCCTGTCCACATAATTACAGGAAGCAAAAGAGCTCGAAAGAACAGGAAATCAGTTGGTTACAAAGTATTACTATAAAAATGAGCCATTGTGTAGAGAAGGAGGAGATGGCATGATTGATTCTGATTGGAGCAGCGTCATAGCAAGTATCATGCTAGAGGGAGTGATCAGAGTTTTGCTGGGGGGAGTTTGAGGAGAGAGAAGGACAGTCAAGATTTGGCAGAGCTGGGAGAAGGACCTTTTTCCTGGCTGAGACATTCCTATCTGCAAAAGCTGAGAATTCCAGGCAATGACCCCGGTTTGAGAAGGAAAGGCGCTCCTTTTCACTGGGGTTAATCTTCAAGGGAGCCACATTCAGAAAGAGAACAGCTAAAGAAAACTTGACTGAACAGATAAGGTAATTACATAAGTGTGGGAGCTGAGTGTGTATGAGAATGTTCAGTCAGAGTAGGAAAGGAGATTCCGGTGCCTTAATCACACGTTAATGTTGCAAATTGTGTTCTGTTCTCCACCATTTTTTTTTCAGTGTATTACAGACAATGCTGTTAATGTGCTGTTTTATTTATTTCTGTAAAGAGTGAGATCGTGTTTAAATGCAACTTTTATAATACAGAAAACTATTTGAAAGCAGACGGGTGGTGTGTCTTCTATTTACCAATACAGATGATGAGGGGAGATTTTTAAACAATGCAATTGTCATTTTAAGACAGATGTGTGCATGATCATATTCAGTATGGACAGTTGAGAGTGATTGTTTGTAGCATAGCTCGTTGGAGGTACATGAGCCAACAGGAAGAGGGACTCTCTGAACATAGTTCCCTACCGTATATAAGGTAGTGGAAATTACCACAAAATTACCACATATAGCTCTCTGTCGTAAATAAGTCAGTGAGATCGCCCATGGTGGCACACTAACACCAACACTGAAAATGTGGTATTCCTAAAATGTAGGTCTGAGGTCTCTCTAGTGATTACACGAAAAATCTAAGCAAAGATAAGGGATTCTGAACATTGAGGCCACAAATAAAACAAGGGAATTATGCTCACCAAAATACCACCAACCATGCATACCAACCACGCATACCAAATATGCATGTCTGGGTGCTGAAATAATGCATGTCCACTGTATTATTGTTGCACATGGCCAAATCTGAATACAAGGAGTGATTATTGCTAAGTTATTTTTCGGCGGTAATAAAATACCGTCAGGCCCCAAATCTCCACAAAATACCCTACAACTGCCTATAGGAATCCAAGGAACATTGGTTCCTATGGGCAATCTTCATAGCTCTGTTCCTCTTTGTCTTCATCCCAGTGGTTTTGAAACAAGGCAATGGGGAGAAAGTATGGGGGTTGAAGGTTTCCCTAATGATGGAGGGAAACGTGTGTAAGTGTTTGTCAGGGTGAAGGGGGTAGATGTGTGGTTATAGGTGATTGGGTTTTAGATGATCCTCAAGCACTGGTCCACCCCCAGGGTCTGGTTCCAAAGGCAATCACTGGGGTCTTTAAGTGAGAAGCCCACAGGTTTCAAAGAGTAGTGGGGCACTATGACGAGGAAGAATGAAGTGGGTGTATTAGGAGACTTTTACAAGGAAATGTGAGGGAAGGCTAGTGGGCGTAGAGCAGGAGTCTTCATGGGTGATCCAAGGAAGAATACAAGAGTAATACAAAAGGAGAGTACACTGTGCAAGAAAAAAAGAGTTTTATGAAACAGTTGACTCGGAGAACTAACAGCTTTGTGGACCTGAACTGTAATATATTCTCAAATTTGCCCAGGGTGGGCTACAATATTTATACACCTTCACACACATTAGCATAATCCATATTAGTAACATTTTTGTGCAGCATTAATACATGGTTGCATGTTGATTGTTATGCCCCTAAAAAGTCTATACATTGTTCACTGTGAGTGGACAAAACATTTTCTAAAATAAGCACACTTTACACCCCTTCATGACATCATGATGCTATCTCCCACCATCCCTCAATTATACCATTACCTGACCAGCAGAAGGACTCTTAGCTATAATTGGCTAGCGCAATTCAACATACAGATGGATCAACAGTTGCAAACTATTTGATCATGTGTTTGGAGATAGTGTGAGCTACAACATCTCACTGACTCCTACCAATTAAATCATGAGGAAACAGCAACAAGATCAAAGACATTGTTACAACCTGAAAGAACTGTGGAAGATGCCATTGTTGAAAATGAATTTCTCCTATTTAATTCTCTTTTACTATAGTATTCTCATCCAGGCCCTTCAGTACCCGGCACAGTGGCCTTAAACCTTATTGTATGAGGCTGCAACTGGGATCCGGCTGGAGTTTTCCTCCCATGAGAAACGTCTCCCTTTGCAACAGTTAATTAGATACTGTGGACTTCTTGGTACCTGGATCTTAGTGAGATGATCGACTGTTGCTTCAGGTATGAGCAGAAATGAAATTTTACCATGCGCTGTGGCCTTTCAAATAACTAATGATAGCTTTGGTCTGGTCTACCCTTGGGCCTGCTCAAACATCTTAGTTGAGCAGGCAACTCTTAGTTTGTGTGCGCACCCTACTTTGAAAAGCTGGTTCGCAAAGGGCAAGATAGTGATCAAAGGGGACAATGTCAGAGTGGGGTACAGGGGGCACAGTCCGGCCCAGTTCAGTGAGGGTCAAGCAAATACTTGGGCCCCACAGGCATAATGATACTTTTAATAGGGCCATTGCAGGATTGGGTGCATGGTCATTCACTGCACATGCTCTGATGCTGTTCAGGTTGATAGTCCCCTTCCATATAAAACATTTTTAAAAAATGTGTGAATGTATAGATGTGTAAGTATTTCTTTTTTTCAACACTCCAGGTCAGGGTCTGGACATCATTACTTTTGTTATTCATGAGCACTGCTACCCCCTCAGAAAACCCCACTAGCCTGTCTGCTTTTCACCTAATGACCCCTTCCACCCATTCATTGTTATAAACACTGAACCTTCAATCTGTTGATCCCATAACTGGCACTTGCCCAACCTCCCCTCCCCTTCGGACATTTCCCCTCCCCTCTCCCCTGCACTTGCGCAATCTCAATGTCACTAGGCCTAGTAAGATCGCTGTCTTTGTCCTCCCTCTGTTTCACCTCCCTTGCCTCGTTGTGCCTTATACTCTTGTGTATGCACGTTAATATTGCCATATGATATCATATCATATTACTAGTTGCTCCCCTCTTCTGCCCCCTCTGTTACTTATTTTAGTATCATTTTCTTTTGTTTCCTCCTGGTCAGCCATCTGTTTTAATTTAATATACTTACCCGTGTGGAAAATCTCCCCCTCCTCACCAACTGCAGGTGCAGGTGGAACGTGTATCGCTGAAACGGCCCTTCAACTCTGCATAATGCCAAATGTATCCAGCAAGTTCCCATCTGCACTGGGCTTCGATGTACCTGTGACACGTGGGACGAGAAAGCACACACATGTCTTGTTTTGCCCACTCTCGCCCCATCTCCTTCATATATCCACACCACAAGTTGACAAACTCAGTACCTTGCGGACCTTCAATGCCATCTCCACACAACTCTGTGTTAAAAACCTCTCTTCTGTTTCTTTTGAAATACTCACTCAAACATTCATTAACACCTGTTGCACTATTAATACTAATGAGGATAAACAGCCACCTTTCTTCATAAAAAAAATAACAATACAAATACATGTATCTTGCTCGAACATCCCTGCAACTTCTTCCTCCCACTTCCATGGACAAATACTTTCTGGTCTCCTCTAGAGGCGAAATGAGGACAAAAAGATAATGGAAAAACGGTTTATACTTCTCACTAGTTGACCCTCTTTTCATCTCCTGCAAGGAGGGCACCAGCAACTTCTGTAAGGTGACAGGGCCTGTAAATCTGTGCTCTGTCCACTGTCTGTGGGCCTCATTACGACCCTGGCGGAAATCGAAAAACAATGGCGGAAATGCAATACCGCCATCGAATAGCGCTCGGTGCGATTATGACCCGTCACCGCAAAGTACGATGCCATTAGCGACACCGTAGTGAACGCCAACGCTAACTGCACCAAGTACGCGCGCGCGCGCCATGCCAAACCGTAATTACCACCATGGCGCAACGGTACGCGAATTCTGACCCTAGCGGACATGCACCTAACGCCATCAAGCACGGCGGAAAGTACCATTCCGCCATGGTGAGAAGTACGGCATCGCGAACCAACCGTAAACGGCCCCACTGAGTGCCTGTACACCGCTCCCTGGCCAGATTGTACAACTCCCCGTAGGTGCAATGAAGTCACAAAATGCAACCAGTGAAATGTACTAGTCATCCATGCCTGCCAACGAACAAATGAATCTCAAGAGGGGCCAATGGGAGCTGCAGGGCACAGATGGTACGAATACAGAAGCCATACAAATGGACATGACCTCAGTCTCCCACCAAGAAACGCACGCAAACACAGGCACCTGTGACCAGCAATATTCCGATAATCACATCATTCCACCAATCCAACTGGCTGACCGGCATCTGTTACACAAAAGCTAATCCCCCGCCCCTGAGCATGACATCATCAAAACAGTCATATTGGCAGCCCTTATCCCTGACCTCACTGGGCTTCGCAGTCAAACGCGCCCAGCACAGTACCACGCAACTATACTCCGAAGCTGGAACCCAATGCAGATCTCCTCACAATACATCGCTCCCCAAATAGGAATATGCCACATCACTTGCAAAGAAGAACGCTACACGGTTCATATCAGAATAGAAATTTAATGCACAACAAATTCACCAAGCCCATACAGCCATTAGGCCATGAACTCCAAAACACATTTCACCATTGTGGGCTGCATCCGCAACAAATGACCAGCTACTTCTTGTGTGACGCCCTGTTCCTTCATGGTACACAGGGGCTACATTCTCGTACGAAAAGGCAACATGGAAGGGCCTAGAACCGCAGGGCCGTCCCAATAGGGAGGCACTAGTCCAGCTGAAAGGCCGAAATGTTGCTCCTAGCCACTAGTACTGCGTAAGGGCATGTGGCCCATTGGCGATCGTCCCATAAGATCGTAATGCTGCTCCACTGATTAACACGAAGCAGCAGGTGTCGGGAGTAAAATCCATCTGCAGGAGTGGCATACAGATGGCAGTGGCAAAAGGGGAGGAGATACCTGTCAACCAAATGAAATGAAAAAGAATAGTATGGCCATCAGAACTACATTTGAATTACTCACTTCAATGATCACACCAAATCCACAGCCATATGCATGCTAGCCCACTCCAAAGGATCATCACCACCCAAAAACCACATGCGAATCATAACTATCTATATCGAGGTGAAAACACCATCACAAACGAGTGTACCTGTGCATGCGTCTGTTAAGACAGAATCCATCAGATGGGATTGGTAACGTGCATAGACACAAGTGTCTGAAGGCGCGTCGAGACAGGGAGGGCTCAACAAGGCCAGATAGACGATGGTCCCACTATGGCAGCCCTGCATCACATAGCGCAGGGGAGGCGGATAGATACCAAGAAGCCCTGTACATGGCAAACTCTGTATCAAATCATCTGTCCATGCATCCATACATCATTCCCTCATCCCGTAATGAAAACGCCTGTTTCCATACTCACATAACATGTGAAATTTCCATTGAGTCTGTGCGTTATGCAGCCTGCAAAATCCACTGTGCCCCAGCCCGTAATTCCAGTGTTGTGAAGTAACATGTATTTGGGAACGTCCGGCCTCATCGCCCACTTCGCTATTGCGCATCCCAAACTATTCATATCAATCATTGCATCCTCGCCATGGCCCCTGTCCCAAGGACATTGAACAATAGAACGTTATATTTGCAGTCAGACCTGTGGGCATCTCCTCGCCGCTAGCTGAAAACCAAAAGCGCCGCCCTTCGAATTCCTCATTTGCAACATCACGTCGAAAAGGCATCTGTGGCCGCTTGAAATCACAAATTAATCCATCTAGTGCGGCTGTGTGTGAAAATGGCAACTGCCTTCACTCACAAATGGGACGCCCCGGCCGTCGGTGAACCTCGGTACAGTGTTGCATGAGGGTCCACCGTTACTCGAGTACTACGTTCCACTGACCCTTCACAAGTCTGTTCGCGACTGCAAAGATAGTATGTGAAACAATGGGACCATAGCCGAATGAACATATCAACCAATGTTACACTGCCATCGGGTACAAATACATGATTGTAATAGCAAGATGCCATTCGTCGAATTGCAGCGTTGTGTGCGGGACGTGCTCGCCCAAAGGGGAGAGCAGCTTGCACAGGTGGAATGAATCACCACAGGTGGAGGCCATACAGCCTGAAAACACATAAATTGCACACCCAGTCTCCTCCCACAACCACACCCACTCCGAAATGCTACCGGCAGGACTAGCTATGTTGGCCCTGGGGGACCTGATAGCACTGCAAGTACTCCAACTTCAAGAAGAAGACGAACACCAACTACAACCGGCCGCACGGAGGAGACGCAGGAGGAGGAGGAGGGCAAGGCAGGGCCAGCAAGGGCCGCCAGCACAGCCACTACCACCACGCAGGCAGCCCGCAATCCCACGCCTCCGAGCACATCCGTTCAACCTCACGGATGAGCAGATCCACACCCTCTACCGTTTGGACCGGGACACCATAACCGCCATTGTGGACATGACACAGGCTGACCTTGTCAGCATGATAGATAGCCCAACCGCCATCCCACCCCTACTGAAGGTGGTGTCTGTACTCCACTTCCTGGCCACAGGCACCTACCAGCACACAGTCGGACAGTTGCATGGCATATCACAGCCACTGTTCTCACGGACACTATTGCAAGTGCTCGATGCCCTCCTGCAGCACGCAGACGACTACATCTCTCTACCACGCTCGGAGCAGGAAATTACCAACACAAAAGTGGGATTCCATGCACTTGCCGGCATACCGGGTTGCATTGGTGCCATCGACTGCACCCATGTGGAATTGGTCGTCCCACATGCCATGGAGGCCCAGTACCGCAACCGAAAACAATTTCATTCTCTGAATGTACAAATGGTGTGTGACTCCAACAGGATCATTACACATTGTTGTGCCCGATTCCCTGGATCAACCCATGATTCTATGGTCTTGAGGAACTCTACAATACCACGCTACATGGAGCGACACGCAGGGAACAGGTCCTGGCTACTCGGTGAGTCTCATTTCATGCATGATGATGTGGGGTATGTGATGCGGCAATGACCTGGCAGGAAGGGGGGGGGTGCGTACGTAGCAATGGCATTCCTCAAAATTCCTTTATTGTCCACATACAGGTGATGCCGGGTATCCACTGAAGAGATGGCTCCTCACACCAGTCCGGAACCCACGGGACCAGCATGAGGAGGACTACAACCATGCCCACTCACGTACCCGTGTAGTCATAGAACAGGCATTCGGCCTACTGAAGACTCGTTTCCGCTGCCTCAGCAGGTCTGGCGGGGCACTCCTGTACCGCCATGTGAAGGTTGCAAAGATGGTGATGGCATGTGTCATGCTACACAACATGTGGTACGTAGAAATGTGCCCATGCCCCCTGACGCAGAACTGCAAGCACCTGAAGATGGTCATGATGAGGGTGGGGATGTGGCAGCACCTCAAGGAGTCTGCGAGGCACAGGAGGGCCGTGACATTCGTCAGCATCTCATAGATGCATGCTTCTAGCACTCACGCCTGGTGGCTGATACATGGACACGGGACTCGTGGCACTGTGTGTGTCTGGAACATGCACAATATGGACTGTACGCCTATAATGGCCTCGTACACAAAGATCAATGTCCACACATCTCATTGGATGATCGTGCATTGTTTATGGCATATGTGATATCATGTTAAACACCCTATCGACCCGCCACCCAAGTGAGCCCAACACACCCCCTCCACCCTCCTACCTCCCCCCCGAACACCAGTGTCCAAAGATGCTCATTGTCAGTGGGCTGTCGCTATTGCAAGCCCCCTCTGCGGGTATCAGGGGCACCCCTGCCTGTGGAGCGCAGGTTCCTCCCAGATCTACGTTGGGGGCTGCCCTGGACGGAACTTGCAACGGATGATGTCTCTGCCTGCTCACGTCCATGCATGTCCCTAAGGGTTTGTGAGAGCTCAGTGAGCACACGGCGCACTGCGGCAAGTTCGGCACATACGTCTTTGGACGTCGCATGCAGTTCCCCCCTCAGGCTCTCGGTGCTTCTCTCCATTTGTACTCTCAGGCTCTCGGTGCTACTCTCCATTTGTGCCCTTAGTGTCTCTGTACTTCTCTCCATTTCTGCCCTAAGTGTCTCAGTTGATGTTTCTATGTCTGCCTTAGTGCCCCCACATTCATCGGCATGGTCCTTGAGGAGCGTGGCCAGTTGCTGCTGTTGCACGATTAACTGGTCGAGGGACTGTTGCCTCTGCTGGGCCATGGCCATTTGCGGTGGTGTCACAGAGTGGCTGTTCACCTCATGTTGCCTTGCCACAGGGCTTGTGGGGGATGGCCAGTCGTCGTCTTGTGGGTGCCCCTGCGTGGTATCCTCATGGTGTACGGGATGGAACAGACAGGGGGATTGGGACAGGTCATGGATGGATCTGACTTCGACATCCCCGTTTTCTGTGTCGGAGCATGCTGCCATTAATGCAGTGTCACCTATGGTGCTGCTGCCACCAGAAGCAGTGCCTACTGTGGCATCCATTGGGGGGACCTGTGGTGGTGGTGTTGTGGGCATGCTGGCTGCTGGGGTGCCTGTTGGAGTTCCCTCCTCTGTGCTGCCACTTGATTTGTGCTGCTTCCGTGTCTTGATGCGTGCAGCTGAGGTGGAGGGTCTTTGGCCGTTGGTCTTGGCCCTCTTTGCAGGTGTGCTGGTAGGGGTGTCCTGGAGCTCGTCGTTTGGATCGGACCCTGTGGTGGAGTAAAGGAGGGCGAGCGTTATTAATGGGTCTGTGGGAATTGGAATGGCAATGTATCACATGCATTGGGGTGGTACCTGAGGGTGATTTGGGTCGGGGCCTTGGAGGTGGTTTCATTTGTGTGTGGAGTGAGGGTGCAGTTGTTTGGCAGCCTGCAGTTAGGGTGTGCCTGCTGCACGTGTAGAGGGTGTTTTTAGGATTTTTAATTATTTATGTATTTGATGTGAGTTTTAAAGTGTGCTATCAGGCCTATGTATGTGGACGTTCTCCTGGACATGTGTTACTGTTGCACTATGTGGGCACGTGGTACTTCACATGATTGGACATTGTGGTTTTGGCATTGTTTTATTTGGGACACCTACCTGATTCTTCGGATGTCTGCACTCCTTTCTCCATCCCTCCGACTCCCTCTATGCTCTCCATTCCAATGGTGGAGGCACAGATTTCTTCCCAGGGGGTCAACTTGATGGGTGATTCCGATCCTCCCCCGGTGGCTGTGGCAATGTTGCAGTTGGCAGAAAGTATGCTACGGACGCGTATCCGCAGGTCGTCCCATCGCTTTCTGCATTGCTGTGGGTTGCGGGGTGCGGTCCCCACCGCACTTACCCGCTGTGCCACCAGGGCCCATATGGCCTTCTTGTTCGCAAGTGCCGTCCTGGTCATTTGCGTGGAGAAGACGGCGGCACCATTCTCCTGGAGGGTCTCTGTGAGCACGGTGAGTTCCTCACGGGAGAAGTGGACCTGCCGCTTGCGGTCGCACGCTTTCTTTGCTACTTTTCCCATTTTTCTTGGTTTCACTAGGGTGGATGACGGGTTGGGATGTGTCTCAGGGTAGTATTTTTAATGGTTGTGTGGAATTTGTGGTTTTATAGGTGTACGGCGTGATGTTTCCCGTTCCGGGACCATGCTTTTACTTCCGTTTCCGTATATTTACGGTCACCGTACTTTCCGGTTGGCGCTCACTGCGGTGTCCGCTGAGATGGGTGGCGGTATTGCACCTAGGGCGCCGTACGGCGGCGGTGTGGGCCGTTTTGGGGTCATTTCCGCCATCGCGGACTTTGCACTTCCGCCATGGCGTGGTGCTCGTGCCCGATGGGTCGGAATGAGCCGCACTTTGCTCCATCGTGCAATGGCGGAAACGCTATTTACGCTATGGCGGTCCGGTCGGTTGATTTCCGCCTGGGTCGTAATGAGGGCCAGTATCTGCAGAAGGGATGGCAGGCAGGCTTTGACAATGTTGTATCTGTTACGAAATGTTCTTTGTGCTGTTCTCGTTAGCTCTTCTACTAATAACGTTGGATCATAATCTGTTCTCTTCCTCCTTTGTACGTCCTGGCGAAATATAAAGCTAACAAATTCTGTTTGTATTTGCATTTGTTTATTTGTATAGCGCATGGAGCCCTGTGGCAACTGAGCGCTGTTCTTACAATTTTATGCAGTTTTGCACATGGCAATCAATATATACAGGCGATGACACCACAGGATGGTAGTTGTCACAATGAGAAATATAGGCAGGCATGATAAGAAAAAAAAATCATAAGTATAAACATAACTCTGTACAAGCAAACAAATAGAATATACAATATACAGTCATATACAGTAGTGGCCGTAATGTAGTGGATCGTTAATTAAGGAGTAGGTAGATCATGGTCCTGGTCCAGAAGCCATGCTTTAACCTTGTTACAGAAGACCATTAAGGATGGTTCTGCTCTTATGGTAATTGGAAGTGAGTTCCATTTTTTAGCTGCCAAGACTGGGCAGCTAACCACACCCGCCCGTTGTTGGTTGATCCGAGGTATTACAACGCAATGTGACTGAGCCGTTCTACTAGGTAGTGATGAAGTGTGACGTGAAAAGGTGCCACAGAGGTATGTGAGAGCATGGTTATAGAGGGACATATGTGTTAATGAAAGTGAATTGAGATCTATTCTTTGCTTAATGCACAACCATGTTACGTTCTGTCTGGCTGTGGGGTTATGATGATTCCTAGGGATGTTGCATACTGATCTAACTGTATTATTTTGCATGACTTGCATTTTGTTGATATTATGTTGAAAGGTTCCTAAGAAGAGTGCATTACAATAGTATAACTTAGATAATACTAGGGCTCTTGCTACAGAGGTACAATTAGTTAAAGATAGATAGGGATGACAAGCTGTGATAAGCTTACATGTGTATGATGTAGCTGACGCTAAGGCATTAGTTTGTCTCGTGAGCGATAATTTGGAATCAGTGTATATACCTAATGTTTTCACATTGTTAGCTACTTTAATGATATTGCCATCAATATTGAAGGCTTTGAATGAAGTTCCAAGCATGTTTAGTTTAGTTGGTGAGCGAAGTAGGAGTAGTTCGGTTTTGTCATCGTTTAGACAGGTATCCAGTTACATTTTCAAAAAAACACATTTTCGAGATGCCATTTTGTCAACACAAAATGGCAAAATAAAAATTCGGAATGTATTATTTTTTATTTTAAATGTTTTTTTTTTTTTTAGGTAGTAAAAAAAAGTGCCATTAAAAAAATAAAATTAAAAAAACATTCACATTTTTTTTCCAGCATTTTTGTGTCGACAAAATGGCATTTTGAAAATGTGACGTTCGAAAATGTCACTATAAACCGTTTAGACATAAGCCATGCTTGGCCATCCATATTTGTATAGTACTGTAGATGTCGTTCAGTGTTTTGCTGTCTGCAGCGTAATCATCAGTGATGGGGATGAGTATCTGTGTGTTGTCTGGATAGTTTGTATACGTGACACCCAGATAGTCTAAAATATAAAATAACAGTTTGGTGAAAACGTTATAGAGCATTGGGGGGGACACAGGATCCTTGAGGGACACTGCAGGAGACTGGCGTGGCAGAGGCTGATGCAGACGGTGCAAAGACCCTCATAGATCTATTACTAAGGAAAGATTTAATCCACGAGTTAACTTGGTCAGAGAAGTGTGCAGCAGACGACAGATGTTTACATGGGATTTCATGGTTCACTAAGTCAAATGCCGCAGATAAGTCAAGTAGTAGGAGCAGGGCAGATTTCCCTTTATCTTTTAGTGTCTGAATTTGTGTCTTTAGGTGAATGAGTGCGGTTTGAGTCCCATGTCTTGGTCTGAAGTTTGACTGTCTTAATCCCAGTAAATTATTAGTTTCCAAGTATTGTTGGATCTGGAGGTATGCTGTGCGATCCAGTATTTTCAGCAAGAAGGGGACAGTCATAATAGGTCTGTAATTAGATGGATTATTTGGGTCCAACGTGTTTTTTTTTTCAAATCGTGAGTACCCAGGTGTCTTTCAGATTTGTAGGTACAATGCTAGTGTCAAATGATGCATTAATGAATGAGGTGATTAGGGGAGCGATTGCAGTGGCAGCTTCCTTAACAAGTGTTGCCGGGCAGACCTCACCCTTACAGTTAGAGGGTTTATGTTTGCATATGATCAGCTCTACTTCATTGATTGTAAATGGTTTGAAATTAAATTGTGTTAAGTTAGGGATAGGGGGTGATGACAGGTCCTGTGGTATGGCATTATCTATAGGATTTTTGTTAATGGATATTTTATTGAGTAGCAGAGTAATTTTATCTTGTAGAGCATTCTGTATATTGTTGCACCATACAGTATCTTTTATGCATGAGTCCGGTATGGGGGCAAGCGATTCCAGTTCGTTTAGGATATTGGACAATTCCTTAGTACTGGAGTTAGCCGTAGCTATACGGTCATTAAAGTTATTTTTTTTTTCACCTGGACAATAGCAACTTTATAGTTGAATGAGGCTGCCATGAAAATATCTTTGTTTTGTTTAGAAGAGGATTTTTTCCAGGTTGTTTCTGCTGATCGTTTCTCTTTCCTAAGATTTTTTAGATGTAGTGGGTACCATTTGTTAATGTTGGCATGAGGCTTGGATTTCTGTAGTTTGAGCAGTGCTATCATATTGATAGCTTTAGGGATAGTTTTGTTGTATAGATTAACAAGATCTGATGGGTCTGAGTGGGTGGTGGTGGGATGAGTTATAGGGTGTAGAAGTGGAAGTACATTTTCTAAGGTGAGTTTTCGTTTACTTCTTGCCATTAGGGCTGGAGCTTTCGTGGGTGTGGTGCAGGGAGCAGCCTTATCCATGCTAAATGTTATTAGGTGGTGGTCGGTCCAGGCACAAGTTGTGTTGGCCAATACCTCAATGCTACAATTAAGGTCTTAAGGTCCGCTAGCCAATCAAGCGTACAGTCTTAATTGTGCATTGGGCTGGTAATATGATGTGTGAACCCCAACTCAGAGATGGTGTCCTTAAGAGCAGTTGCTTTAGAGTTTCTAGGGTCGTCAAGACCTACATTAAAATCTACTAAGATTATGACTTGAGAGTTACATTTTGTATTAGAGGACAATAGATGTGAGATGTCATCTTCGAAGGTAGTAGTAATGCCCGTAGGTCTGTAAATTAAATGCATAGTAATGGTGGATGTGGCAGATGTGGATAGTTTAACTGAAAGTAGTTCAGTGGATGGAAGCTGCTGATTATTGATCATTCTTAGCTCTAATACTGTTTTATAGATAAACATGACTCCACCCCCTTTAGGCAGAATTGGACTCTCCATCAGAGCGTAGGATGGAGTAGTTGGTGTGGAAGGGCTAATGCTAGTGAAGGGCCTGACGCCGAGTTAAGCCACGTTTCAGTGATAGCGATGATATCAAGTCACTAATGTTCAGGATGTCCAGTATGTCCAGGGCATGTGCTTGAAGGGATCTCGCATTAATAAACCCTACATTTAAAGTATTGGTAGTATTGTACGGGGAAGGTAGTTGTATTTTGCAATTGTTTCCATTTTTGATAGGTTCTGCAATAGAAGGTTTATTGCCAATACAGGTAGTGTTATTGGTAATAAATAAGTCTTAAATGTTGTGGAGGTCTAGAGCTAAGCCTTAGGTTTCTCTGTAGTGTAGGGCAGGGTAGTGCAGTGATATTTATGAGAGGGGGGCAGCTAGGTACTGGGTGCCGGATGGTATGGCAATCAGATGTAAGACATAGTTCACTATTAGAGGTGTGGGGCACAGCTATAGCATGAGAGGCTAGGTTTTCTTGCACAGGGAGTATTGGAGGGAACCTAGGATGAGCGTATGTGCCACTTGTGAGGCATGATTTTAGGAATCTAGAAGGCTGAATGTCATTAGATAATGGCAAGTTAGTTGTCATCATAAGGTTTGTGAAGGAAGGATTCTTGCATAGAGAGGAGGCCATGTTATTTGTTTGAGGGATAGTAATCTCGAGGGATAGGTTAAATGGGGTCAATAGGTCCAGTACACTAAGCTGTACATATTCTTACTTTCTGCGCCCTTATACCCCAGGGTCCGGTGCGCATAATAAATACTAAACAAACAAACAAACAAACAAGGAAGCCTAGGAGCAGCACTGATTGTAAAATCATCATGTCTACTGTAGAATGTATAGTTTACTTATGCTAACATAATAGTTGGTAGAGTAGAATAGGGGTGAAAGAGGGATAGGAGAAGAGAGACTAGTTCAGGGCATAACATGGTGGGTTAAATCAAAATACAAGTGTAGCAAATTGTAAACTGTGGCTGGTTCAATATGCAAATGCAACAATTAAAACATAATAGGCTAGTTGTAAATTCAACGCTAACAAGTATAGAGGCTAGTTTGGCCCTCTTGGAAAAGGATTTTCTTTCCTACAGTGGGACTTGCAGGCGTCCCGCTGTATGAAGAAAAATCTATTTTTTAGCACCCTGGGTTCCCACTTTGGGAACCAGGGGTACTAATGGCCTTGACCCCCCATTGCAGGGGTTGTAATGGAGGATAATGTTCCAGAGCCCTTCTTAAGTATTTATTTATAATGCAGCAAAGCCCGCAGGCATCAGGGTGCACACAGACACAATTCGCGTGGGGTGATAACTTGGGCTGCCAGGTCGTTATCCCCCATTCCAGTTCCTGGAACGGGGGATGGACGTCACATTATTCCTATTAGCATAACACAAAATGCTAATTGAAATGTTGAAAAAACGTATTGAGTCTATGTACTATACTGAGAAATATAAAGAAGATGGAGTCTATAAGATTTTTTTTAGTTGTATTTGTTTACTGTGAAAGGTGGTTCCTAAAGGAACCTTTCTTTTGTTGTTTTTAAAAAGAAAAATGTTTACAGGAAAGGTTAGCACATAAGGCGAGGAGGGAAGTAAGGGAAGAGGCACCAAGCACTAATATGGAGGGACAGGTGGACAGGGTAAGATGTTGACCAAAGATATGGATCAACAGCCTCTTTTATTGCTTGCAAGGTAGCTGGTAGGATTTTGTGTCCTACAGAAGTAGTCTGTGTGGTTACATTGTTGGTTGAGGAAGATGATGTGGAGGAAGACAGCCTACTACTTGCTAAGAAAGGAACAAGCTTTCTGTGAGCATTGCTGTAGTTGGATTTGGTGTGGTGGCGCATTGCGGTGGTCCCGTAAGAGTAATGTCCAGGTAGTCTGCGACTGAGTGCATTTCACTTTTGTAGCTTTAGCCTTTGGCACATTCCCAACAGTGTTAAAGAACTGCAACACCCATGATTCTCTCTGGGTGCTAGAGGTAGGCACTTCCTCTATCTCATCTTCTTGGTCCTCTTCATTGTCTTTGGAAATACTGTGCTTTTTTTGTTGTGTGGGTCCTCCAGCTGGTGGTGGTGGCTCTTGGGGAGGAGGGATGGCAATAACTGATGCATTTTTTTAGATAAATAACAGTGCTACTATTCCTCCAAGTATGTGTTTTGTACTAGATTGTTAATGGATAACGACTAAGCATAGGTGTAGGAGCTGTGCAAGGGTACATTTTGAGCTTGAAAGTTCCTAGATCAGTAGAAAATGCAGTTTGGAACTGTCCTCGAAGCAAGGACCTGAACGCAATGTGCAAACTCATTCATTGACACGTCATTATGCAGCGCACAAGCGCATGGTTAGCACTGTCCAGAAGGTCCACAATGACGTCAGATGTCGCAGACGTCAACGGAAGCAAAAACAGTGCAGTGGAAAAGCATAGAAGTGTTAAAAATTATGCTAGAGAGTGGGAAATGGCAGAGTTTTAAGGTGAAACATTGTAAATTGGACAGCAAGGTTGCTATATTGGGGTAAGAATGATATTAGAAAGCTGTAGGAAAATAGCATGCACGGGTAAAAACCCATGAAATTCTCTGAAGAAAACTTTGTTAAAGGGACGTTATGGTTAACTTGCACCAATAAAAACCTATAAAATTCACTGAGAAAACTTGGTTAAAGCTACTTTATGGTTAGGTTGCACTAATAAAAACCTATGAAATTAAATAAAAAAACATTATTAAAGGGAGGTTATGGTTAAGGTGCACAAATAAAAACTATAGCATTCAATGAAAAACTTTGTTAAAAGAACTTTATGGTTAAGCTGCACTAATAAAAAACTATGGAATTCAATGAAAAACGTTGTTTAAGGGACGTAACAAACATAACATCATCTCAACACACAGCATCACTCACTTCTTACTCTCCCATCTCCACACCACTCAACCAACCCATACCATTTCCTCATACACAACCCTACATCCACACTCTCAAACATAATATATTCCTTTCACAAATACTACTCACATACACGTACATACTATATAGAGATTTTGGGCAGCACCCATCAGGCCAACACAGTGGGGGTCATTACAACCCTGGCGCCAACGGGTTAACGGCGCCATAAAAGGCTGCGGCTTAATGCCTTACTACGAGGTCCCTTTATGGCTCGTGACCTTAATGGCTGGTCTGGACCAGCTGTTTAAGTAGGGCCCCGCAAAGGGACCTTGATGGCAATTACAGTACCGCAATTTGCGGTACCGTAATTGCCGCCTTCCCCATTACCATTGAGCTCTATGGGGCAAAAATGGGAATGGAGAAGGGCCATGGAGAAAGGGGGAATTACCGCCCCGCCAACCTTGGAATGGGGTGGTAATTCCCCCTTTCTCAATGGCAGTCTCCGGCATGGACCATGGTGCTAATAGCACCATGGTTTAGCTCCAGAGTCCTAATGAGGGCCAGTATTTCTAAATCTATGCTGTGCTGTCCGTCCTCTACCGAGGAGATCCCCCTTTATCCTCTACACAGTGTACAGCCTTTTCTCTCTCGAGAAGATTGTACAACACTTCTAATACAAATGATGTTACCTTTCCTTGATCAAAAAAGCGAAAGTTAGGAGCCTCTTACACACTATTATGACATTCATATCACTAATAAAAATCAAAAATAATAATCAGAACAATGCCACCTTCCTGTACCAGGAGATCCCTTACAACACTATTATGGAGTTGGGTATTTTATTAAATCCAAAATTCCATCAAACTGCTCATGCACGGGTACATAGTATATGGTCTAGGATATCCAAATTCTTTTGACGCAGAGTCTCTTCTCACATGCCTGACTTGCTCCAGCAGCATTCCCCCCCACACCCTTGGATCAGGCAGACAATTTGTGAACTAGATCGTCTATCAGACCTCCTCACAAATGCACATTAGGCGAGCCGCACCGCTACTCCATGGATTGTAGCAGAGAGCATTCAGCCCTCAGAGAAAACTGGATATCTCACTCGAGCCTCAAAAAGTATATCAGGGGCCTCCAGTGGTGATCCAAGTAAAAATAAAAAAGTAATCCGAAAGAAGAGTACACTGTGCAAGAAAAAAAACAGCATTTTGAAACAGTCGACTGGGAGAACAAAGCGCTCAGTGGACATTCTCAACCCTGCAAATGGCTAGTTTCAATATTTATACAATAGACACACATTAGCATAATTCACATTAGTTACATTTTTGGGGCAGATTTAATACATTTTTGAATTTTGATTAATATGCCCCTAAAATGCTATAAATTGTGCCCTGTGAGTGGATAAAACATTTCCTGAAACAAAATCCCTTTGACAACCCTTCATGACCATATCCCCTAACACCCCTCAATTACATCATCAAACTGACCAGCACGGTTCAACATACAAATGTGTAAACAGCTGCAAGCTAATTGGACCCTGTAGCCTCCCACCGATTCCGACCAATTAAATCATGAGGGAACACCAAGAAGATCAGATACATTCTTAGATACATTGTTAAAGCCCATGGAACACCATATCCGAATCCCCTGATTGGTTCCCCTCTTGCCTTGCCCCCCTACACCTGTTCGCTCCCTTTCTCTTCTCTTGCATCGTGCAAAGCTTTAGGTAGAAAAAAAAACACTGTGCAGGACATTGAATTTGTCCTGTAACTATTTTTTACTATTTTATTTGCTGTCTGGGCCCTCAGTACCCAGCACAGTGTCCTTAAAACCTATTGAGTGAGGCTGCACCTGGGGACTGGCTGGAGCTCTACTCACATGATAAACCTCTCCTTTTGCAACAGTTAATTAGATACTGCGGACTTATTTGTGTCTCAAACTTAGCACCTGGTCTACTGTTCTTCACGTGTCAGCAGAAATACAAAAGAAATACAAAAGAAAACTGTGTACTAAGGTCGTTCAAATAACTAATGGTAGCTTGAGTCTGGTTTACCCTGGGCCTGCTCCAACATGGCTGAACTGTTGTACATTAATATGCCAACCACTTAACCTTAATACACTTCTATTTCACTCCTAATACTACCTCTAACTATCTCAGTATAATATTATAAATGTGGGTACCTCCATGTTTTAAAAACAATACAACATATATGTTGTTAATACAATCTAGGAGCGACAGTTCTGCTCCACCTATGTTAATAGAATGAGAAGACAGACAGAAAAGACATGTGTGCATGCATAAATAGCAAATGCATGATTGTGCTCTAAAAAAAAATATAAATAAGGGAACATACACAAATGTTGCTATTGCTTAACATGTGTCTTTTTCTGTGTGGCAGCCATGCTCGCCTGTCCCTAGTCATCTACAAATCAGGAACACATCTATGTCCTGTAGTCGCCTGCACAGTACCCTGCTCCCTGACGTGTGGCACACTAGGTGTGATGTACTTGCGTCATGATGTCACCCTCCGAATTCCTTTTTGAAGTTATTGTATTACTTCTTCAGCTTATATGTGCGCCCCCTCTTGTAGGTGTTAGATCTACATATTCACAGGGGGACTGTGACTAGGAAGAGTGGTGTGGGGGTAGTGAGGGACTATGATGAGGAAGACTGAGGTGAGGGTAGTCACAGTCCCCCACTAACACCACCTCTCCCTTCCACATCAAAGTCACCCGCTATGACAACCTCTCTTCCTCATCAAAGTCCCACACTACCTCCAATTCAATCCACGTCATCACACTCCCCCACTACCCATACCTCAGTCTTCCTCATCAGAGTTCCCCACTACTTCCACCTCATTTGTCCTTGTCAAAGACTGCACACTATCCCGACCGCACTCTTCCTCCTCACAGTCCACCAATATACCAAACGCACTCTTCCTCATCACAGTTGTACCCTATCCCTGCCTCATTGTTCCTTGACACAGTTACACCACACTCTTTCTTATCACAGTCCATAACTACCCCACCTCACTCTTTCTTATTGCCACCCCCTAGAACCACCACTTCAAACTTCTTATCTCAGTCCTCTAGTAAAGCACCTCAATCTGCCTCCTCACAGTCCCCTATTAATCCCAACTCCTTCTTCTTGTCAAAGTCCATCAGTACCGCACCTCACTCTGCCTCTTCACAATCCCCCACTAGCCCACCTCACTCTTCCTCTTCACAATCTTCTGCTACCCCAGCTCACTCTACTTCATCACAGTTTCCCATAACCTCACTTCCATCTTCCTTGTCACAGTCCCCCACATAATCCTCATTTTACTCTTCCTGATTACAGTCCCCACTATACCACTATATTCTTCCTTGTCACAGTCCCCTTCAACCACCACCTAACACTTTGTTGTCACAGGCCCCCCCTGCTCCCACATTACTCTTTCTTGTCTCAGTACTCCACTTACAGTAATGCACACCTCCTTGTCAGACTCACACATTACACCAGTTCACTCTTCCTTATTGCAGTCCCCCACAACCCCAACATTCTACCTTCTTGCCGTAGGCCCCCACTACCATTACCCCACTCTTCTATGCCACAGTCACTCACAACCTTCACATCACTCTTCCTCACACAGTACCACACTACCCTATCTCAATACTCCTTGTTACAGCCCCCCACTACCCACACCATCCTCCTGCTCATCACATGCCCCCACTACACCACCTCCCTCTTCCTCATCAAAGTCCCCCACTACCTCAAACTTACTCATTACAGTGCCCCACTACCTCCACCTCAATCTTCCTTGACACATTCCTCTAATACCCCGCCACACTATTCCTCATCACAGCCACCCACTACCACCACTGCATTTGTCTTTATGACAGTCTAAAATACACAGCCTCATCACAGTCCCACACTCTCCTCACCCAAATTTGAGAGAGCATCTGCCTATGGAGTTCACATTAGCTGCCTATTTCTACTTTAGCCTGCCTAATTATGTTCACAGCATAACTACTCACTGTTATCACTGCTGTACCTTTCTGTAAACTGCAAGTTCTACTGCTTTCTTGTACATGATGTAAATATATGTAAATAGGATGAACAAGTAATATGTATATGCTATTGAATGTATGGAACATATGTGAACATGCTTACCAAATTTCTGCGCTCCGATGCCCCTGGGCCAGGCGCGCGTTACAAATAAATAAAATACAAATACAAAATACAAATACTCATCCTCATCACAGTCCCCCATTACCCCCACCATCCTCTTCCACATCACAGACAAGGAAGGGTATAGTGGGCTCACGAGAGACTGTATCGAGGAAGAGTGAGGTGGGTAGTGGGGTATGGTGATGAGTATGAGTGATGTGGTGGTAGTGTTGGACTGTGATGAGGAAAAATTAGATGGCATGAAAGAGTGAGTTGGGGTAATGGGGGGCTTTGATGAGGAGGATTGAGGTGAGGGAAGTAGGGGACTCTGAGAAGCAGGAATGAGGTGGGTGTATTTGGATTCTGTGACTAGGAAGAGTGATGTGGGTGTAGTGAGGGACTTTGATGAGGAAGACTGAGATGAGGGTAGTCACAGTCCCCCCACTACCTCCATGTCACTCTTCCTTGTCACAGTCCACCACTACCCCACCTCACTCTTCCTCATTACATTCCCACTGTAACACCACCTCACTCTTTTCATTGCAGTACCCTACTACTACCATCTTACTCTTCCTTGTCACAGTCCCCCACTTCCCCAGCTCTTCCTCCCACTTTATAGTCCCCCACTACCATAACCTCAGTCTTCCTTTTCACAGTTCTCAATACCCCCTACCTCGCTCTTCCTCATCACAGTCACCCAGTAAACTCCCTTCCCTCTGGTATTACCCAAATTTGTGTTTACAATCGTTCGAATGAACAATTGACCGAATTTAAAGGGTCACAATTGACCTTTTCACAACTGACCGTATATATATATATATATATATATATATATATATATATATATATATATATATATATATATATATATATATATATATATATATATATATATATATATATATTACATGGACAAGGTAGCGTCCATGTAGTTATGGTTAAGTTGGTGTTTCCATAGGAAAAGCACTTTTTGGGTGGACTATAACTTCGCTCCCTCTGGACGAATCCTCACCAAACTGGAAAAAAAGTATATGGCCCAGTCTGAATTTTTTTTTTTGCAAAGTTTGGAGAGGTTTGGTCCAGGGGGGGCAAAGTTATAGGTGGGGTTCCAAAACTTTTGTTTTTTCCTATAGACATAATGGGAAAAAACTTTGCGCACGGCCACAGCCCGAACCGCTGGATGGATTTACACCAAATTTGCGGCAGGAGCGGCGGCTTGGTCCCGAAAGCGTGCTTTTGCAAAGTTGGTGTAAATCCGTCCAGTAGTTTTTTTTAAAAATGACCAAAATGTAAGGCAAAAAAATTAGTGATATCTGTGTTCACTTCACGGACAGACTTCCCTGTTCGCTCCGCGGACAGAGCCCCGATTGGCCCATGGGCTTGCGTCATGTCCGCGGACATGCGACGTGTTCGCTGATTGGACGGCGTGGGGTGTGGAGCGCGTCAGATTTTCTGTGGCGCCCGCCATCTTGTATTCGCATCGACCGCGTACAAAATTGTATTTTGTGGAGTGTGTTGGTGTGTAAGAATGTTTGAGGAGGAGGGGGAGTATGAGATAGGTTCAATGTTTTTTATTTTTATGTGCTATATGCTTTTGTTGTGTTTGATTTGTCCACGGAGAACACGGCTGTTCTGACATTTTGTAAATAAACTAAATGGTGGGGTGTTCAGAGGACGGAGTATGTGTCCTTTTTGTTCGCAAGGAAGGTAAAATTGAGCTAAAAACACTCGCGGTGTATTTAAATGTTCGTAAATACACAAACTGGGGGTATCCAGCACATTTATTTCACATGAAATGTTTAGTGAATATTCAGCGATTTGCAATTGTCTCTGATGTCAATCAGCAAAAGTTTATTTTGAACCACGCGCTGTTCCTTTGCGGTAGATAGGCTGTTGGTTTATGATAAAAGCAGTAAATGGTCGCACTGATAATCGGAAGGTTGCTCCAACAACGAGGCATTAGACCACCATACTGGTTGGTATGTTGCTTCTAGCCACTAGTACTGCATAAGGGCATATTGGTCCTTGGCGATTGTCTCATAAAATGCTGAGGGTCATGAAGTTGCTTACATGGAGCTGCACCTGGCAGTTGAAATATCCATCCGCTGGAGACTGAAAATCGTGACATTGGCAAAATGGGGCAACATACCTGTTTTAAAAAACATAAATTAGTCTCACCAGCCGATCTTTATTAAAAATATTCATTTTATTCATTAGGGCGTGAAACTATTTGCTAGTGAAGATAGTGCAACGGAGTATGTTAATAATAAAATAATAATATTTTTGCATTTATATAGCGCTAAGAACCATCAGGTATCTCAGCACTGCTTATTATTACCCACAGTGTGTGGTGCTCATTTATCAACCATGGAAGGATGAAAGGCTGAGTTTGGCCGTGCCGGGAATCGAACCTGCATTAGCAAGCTGTGCACGGATGTCAAAGCGAGCGCTCTACTCGTTGTGCCACTTGACCGGCTACAGTGAAGTGGCATAGCGAGTAGAGCGCTTGACCGTCTACAGACCGGTTAAATTATTTCTATTAACCCACCCTGTGTCGTTTGCCTTTTTCAGAGCCCTCTAAACGACAAGGGATCAATTTGGCGGTGATGGTGCGCGGTAGAAAACAATATGTCACATTAAACGAACAAGTACAACTTGACCAAGCTTTAATGCCACGCTATTGTTATTATATTCGGGTAAAAAATAATCTAAAGGGTTACTTACATTATAATTGCATTTTCCATTGTCCAAGTGTAGTGCAGTCCCAAAATACGACTCCGCGTGTGCCAACGATCTTTCTCAAAGTGATATAATATACAAAAGTGGTTTTGTTTAAGAAATTTCATCTTTATCGTGTCTTACGTTTTTGCTACACTTCTTCAAAAGAAGTCTTTCAGCACAATCTCTGTCTGTCAAGGTAAAAAAAAATAGAACCTTATACTGGGAGTCGTGAGACTGTTACTGAAGAAAACTATGTGGCCTAGATATGTCAGTAAAGGGGAAAAAAGGGAGAGCCAGACATGTGATGACATCAGTGATGTCATCAATGACATTTGTGATGTCATCTTTGATGTCCTCGGTGTTAGTGTTAGCAGTGCACGGTGGCGCGAGTTATGGTTGCTTATCTTACCATAACTGCCGAATTTCAGGGGTTTTTCGGTTTTACTTTGAACCATAACGACCCTTTAACAACGTTTTTTTACTGAATTTCATAGATTTTTCATAGTGCAACTTAACCAAAACGTCCCTTTAACAAAGTTTTTTCACTGAATATTCATATATATATGTATATATATATCGCTTTGGTTTTATATATATATATATATATATACATATATATATATATATATATATATATTCAGTGGAAAAAACGTTGTTAAAGGGACGTTATGGTTAAGTTGTGCTACTAAAAACCTATGAAAAATGTTAAATAAAGTTTAATTTTTATATTGTATTGTGAACAGTTTCTGTTTTTTTAAAAAAAAACAATAAAAGTGTCCGCGGACAGTGCGAGTGTTCTGAAATGTTCGTACATAAACGAAAATGGAGGTGTCCTGAAGAACACCACACCTGTTCGTACTGTTCGCTAGCAAGTTGAAACTGTTCTAAGAACACACGTGGTGTCCTGAAATGTTCGTAAAGAAACAAAAATTAAAGTGTTCTAAAGTACACTATATCTGTCCTTAATGTTCGATATCAACTTAAAACTGTCCTAAGAACACAATTGCTGTCCTGAAATGTTCCTAAATACACGAAAATGATGTGTCCTGAACAACAGTACAACTGTTCGTAGTGTTCGCTACCCAATTGAAAGTGTTCTAAGAACACAATTGGTGTCCTGAAATGTTCCTACATAAACTAAATTACACGTGTCCTGAAGAACACTATATCTGTCCTTACTGTTCGCTACCAAGTTTAAACTGTTCTAAGAACACACGCGGTGTCCTGAAATATTTGTTTCACGTGTGACGCACTTTTAATTACTTCAGAACCCGAACAGTGTCCGTAGGACATCAATGCGCATGCGCTAACCAATCTCCGTGCACTTGGCGTTCTGCGGACAGGCGCTTCCTTCGCAGACTAGTTCGCAAACAGATCAGATGACCGCGCTCACGCTCATCGTGTGTCCTGAAATGCGGACACTGTTCGTGTCCCCGAACAATTTAAAAGTACATTTTCAGTTAATCCATAATATTTTTCAATAAAATCTCACCATGCCACAAGTCCCACATAGCAATCTTGACTTTCTATATACCTTTTGAAACTTTCCGATCTTTTTTTTGTGTTCGATCTGTCCGTGCACAGTGTGCATGTCCGCGGACCGCGCACAAGCACCCCTATAAAAGACCACGCCCAACAGCTTATTCCCATTGTGTTTCTGGCTATTCTTCAGAACACAGTGATTTTTGCTACCACCTGCAGACTACACCATCATCGACATGGCATCCTTGGCTGCTGAACTGCCACTTGGTGCTGCACCTGCTTCAGCACCACCACCACCCCCTCCACCACCACCACCTCCCCAAGGGCCTGAAGAGGGGAACAGGAGTGAGGATGCGGAGGCGGAAGAAGAGGATGATGAGAATGAGGTAGAGGAAATCCCTACTACCCGCACTAGGCGTGAGTCTTGGGTGTGGCGGTTATTTACCATTCATGGGAATGGTCCTAAGACTTGTGCGAACCATGTTACCTGCAATGAGTGCAAAATGATACTCAGTCGCGGGAAGCACGGTAACTACAGCTTTGGGACCACTACTATGAAGCGACACCTGAGGTCATTTCACTCTGGGGCTATTCGCAGGGTTGTACCTTGCGAAGAACGTAGCAGGTTGATTTCCTCTACTTCATCCTCTGTTTCTGATCCTGTCACCACAAGGACCACCTCTGTGGGACAGCGTCTTTCTCAAGCTGCCTCACAGGCCATACAGAATGCTGATGACCCTTAACTTTCGAGGGTCACAGTTGTATGTATGTACTGTGACACAGTACTCTGCAGGGGGGAGCGACTTCGGAGTGCTTTTGAGACTATTGTCTCAGAGCATGAGAAGACCTGCTCACTACCCAAATAAAACCCACTCTACATCTTCCTCTCTCAGCTCGCCCTTTCTTATCCCTGTGGTTGGTGTCCCCCCCCTTTACCCTCCTTTACCCTCCTCTCCTACTGTGTCGTGTCTGAAAAACCAAAAAAAATACAAAATTACAAAAATCAAAAAAAATAAGGCTCTTTTCAGAGCCGCCTTTCCCAGTTAAAAATAGAAGTGAAAATAAATGAAGCAGGGCTCTTTGTATTTTTTAGAAGACCGCAAACAGTTTGCGAACATTAAAAAAATTGGGTTACTACTCCATCACAAACATTGTAATTTTCTCTGGAAAGAAGTGATGGCTCTGAAAAGAGCCTTTGGGTGGTGTTTGTAAGTCAAAAATTGTAAATGCATAACATCTACTTCAAAATCGTTGTTGTAATTCCAAAAAAGGTTGCAATGCATTTTGTACATTTCTCAGAAAAATCTGATTGCCAGCATAAGTAAGATGGACTCCATCTCTGCGAAAAATGTATGTACTACAAAACATAATATTTTCATTGTGAAAAGAAGACATGCCAAAATCTCTTAGAAAGCCACAAACAGCCTTATTAACATTGCGCCTTTCTTTTTCCATTTGTGGACCAAATGAAGAAGAACGAAGCCACATTTGTCTCTGCGCAATCCGTGAAAATATCACTTGCGAATTAGGAAACATGTCCATAACCTTCCTCAGTCCTTCTTTCATAGCAAATTGCAAAAAAATTCCAGTCACATGCCCTAAACACAATGAATTACAATTATGTCTGGATGTTGCTCTGTCTCCAAAGTAGCACAGAGAGGTAGCAAATCCAACCACTTCATTCTACGTACTCCATGCCAGTGTACTTCCACATGTGGGAATCCAAGATCTACAGCTACTCCACAGCTTTCTGCATGCACCTTCAACCAATGTATCCACGAATCTCCTAAAATCCAAACAATCTGTTTTCTGAAACACACAGCCATAGCTATCTTTTGTTCTCTCAGCAAAAAGAGTATCTCAAAAAATCTCTCCTGGCACAACACACCCACAAAACTTTCCTGACCAATCCCTTTCAGTGCTTATTCTCATTTGCATGACTTCTGAACCCAAAAATCCCCGGATGTAACTCCCGATGTCCTGGAACTACCGCCATGTCCGTGGACATATCGTAACATGAACAGCCCTTCTACCATTTCCACTACACTCTCTCTGCCATTCCCTCATTGGATGTACCTCAAAAATCACATGACCATGCACCAATCACATTCAAGACCTATACATCTAACTGCATCATCATAGATCAGCACTGCAAATGTACTCTGAATCTCTCTGAGTACAAGTATCATATCATTGGCAAGTAGCATCTACCACAAATACTGTACAAGTCTTCAAGATTTCTACTTGCAGCTCCATGCATATCCATATGCATGAACACAAACTTCAGGTATGCATATTTTCTGTATAGTACATGACATAGCTCTCAACCATTTGTGTTTTACAGGCGGGTGAAATCACCCGATTTTGTTTTTAGCGGGTGAGACGCCCATTGGAATGAATGGGCGTACAGGAGGCTTGGCGGGTGAGTCTGCCCTTTACAAGGCGTTTGACACCCGCCAAAAGCTTGTGACTTGAGAGCTATGGTAGATGAACACATTTTCAAGCAGACTTTTACCTTGTAAAATCTGTTAAATGAATTTACTGTACTTTTTTCAATTTCCTAAAATCAACTACCACTTATACACCTTTATACTTTTTACTTTCTTTAAACACACACACTCAAATCATGTTAAACTAACATTTTTTAAATGAAATATATAGACTACATATATTCAAACACAATTGCATGCAAACACAATCTATGTTTAAACCTTTATAAAAATACTTATACAATTTCATATTTTTTGTTTTTATGTATTTATTTACTTAATTACTTTAAATTAGACATGACATTGAGGCGCTATTACCTAGAACAGTTTACTTACAGAAATAGTGGTATTCACATATATATTATAAATTTCACAAGACATTGGGCCTCATTACGACCCTGGCGGAAATGGAAAAATGATGGCGGAAATGCAATACCGCCATCGAACACCGCTCGTTGCGATTATGACCCGTCACCGTAAAGTACGATGCCATTAGCGACACCGTAGTGAACGCCAACGCTAACTGCACCAAGTACGCGCGCGCGCGCCATGCCAAACCGTAAATACCACCATGGCGCAAGGGTACGCGAATTCCGACCCTAGCGGACATGTACCTAACGCCATCAAGCACGGCGGAAAGCACCATACCGCCATGGTGAGAAGTACGGCATCGCGAATCAACCGTAAACGGCCCCACTGAGTGCCTGTACACCGCTCCCTGCCCACAAAGTACAACTCCCCGTAGGTGCAATGAAGTCACAATGCAACCATTGAAATGTACAAGTCACCCATGCATGGCAACGAACAAAAGAAACACAAGAGGGGCCAATGGGAGCTGCAGGGCACAGATGGCACGAATACAGAAGCCATCCCAATGGACATGACCACAGTCCCCCACCAAGAAACGCACGCAAACACAGGCACCTGTGACCAGCAATATTCCGAGAATCACATCATTCCACCAGTCCACCTGGCTGACCGGCATCTGTTACACAAAACCCAATCCCCCGCCCCTGAGCATGACAACATTCAAACTGTCATATTGGCAGCCCCCATCCCTGACCTCACTGGGCTTCGTAGGCAAACGCGCCCAGCACAGTACCACGCAACTAAACCCCGAAGCTGGAACCCAATGCAGATCTCCTCACAACACATCGCCCCCCAAATAGGCATATGCCACATCACTTGCAAAGAAAAACGCTACACGGGCCAAATCAGAATAGAAATTTTATGCACATCAAAGTCACCAAGCCCATACAGCCATCAGGCCATGAACTCCAAAACACTAATCACCATTGTGGGCTGCATCCGCAAGAAATGACCAGCCACTACCTGTGTGTCGCCCTGTTCCCCCATGGTACACAGAGCCACATTCACGTACGAAAAGGCAACATGGAAGCGCACAGAACCGCAGGGCCGACCCAATGGGGAGGCACTAGTCCAGCTGAAAGGCCGAAATGTTGCTCCGAGCCACCAGTACTGCGTAAGGGCATGTGGGCCATTGGCGATCGTCCCATAAGATCGTAATGCTGCTCCACTGATTAACACGAAGCAGCAGGTGTCGGGAGTAAAATCCATCTGCAGGAGTGGCATACAGATGGCAGTGGCAAAAGGGGAGGAGATACCTGTCAACCAAAAGAAAAGAACAAGAACAGAATGGCCATCAGAACTACATTCGAACAACTCACTTCAATGATCACACGAAATCCACAGCCATATGCATGCTAGCCCACTCAAAAGGATCATCACCACCCCAAAACCACTTGCGACTCATAACCATCTATATCGAGGTGCAAACACACCATCACAAACGAGTGTACCTGTGCATGCGTCTGTCAAAACAGAATCCATCAGATGGGAATGTTAACGTGCATGGACAAAAGTGTCTGAGGGCGCCTCGAGACAGGGAGGGCTCAACAAGGCCAGATAGACGATGGTCCCACTATGGCAGCCCTGCATCACATAGCGTAGGGGAGGCGGATAGATCCCAAGAAGCCCTGTACATGGCAAACTCTGTATCAAATCACCTGCCCATGCATCCATTCATCATTCCCTCATCCCGGGATCAAAACGCCTGAATAATTACTCACATAACATTAGAAACATCCATTGAGTCTGTGCGTTATGCAGCCTGCTAAATCCACAGTGCCCCAGCCCGTAATTCCAGTGTTGTGAAGTAACATGTATTTGGGAACGGTCGGCCTCATCGCCCAAGTAGCTATTGCGCATCCCAAACTATTCATATCAATCATTGCTCCCTCGCCATGGGCCCTGTCTCAAGGACATTGAACAATAGAACGTTACATTTGCAGTCAGACCTGTGGGCATCTCCTCGGCGCTAGCTGGAAACCGAAAGCGCCGCCCTTCGAATTCCTCATTTGCAACATCACGTCGAAAAGGCATCTGTGGCCGTTTGAAATCACTAATTATTCCATCGAGTGCGGCTGTGTGTGAAAATGGCAACTGCCTTCACCCACAAATGGGACGCCCCGCCCGTCGTTGCAACTCGGTACAGTGATGCATGAGGGCCCACCGTTACTCGAGTACTACGTTCCACTGACCCTTCACAAGTCTGTTCGCGATAGTATGGGAAACAATGGGACCACAGCAGAATGAACATATCAACCAATCTTACACGGCCATCGGGTACAAATACATGATTGCAATAGCAAGATACCATTCCCCGAATTGCAGCGTTGTGCGCGGGACGTGCTCGGCCAAAGGGGAGAGCAGTTTGCACAGGTGGAATTAATCACCACAGGTGGAGGCCATACAGCCTGGAAACACATAAATTGCACAGCCAGTCTCCTCCCACAACCACACCGAAATGCTACCGGCAGGACTCGCGATGTTGGCCCTGGGGGACCTGATAGCACTGCAAGTGCTCCGACTCCAGGAGGAAGACGAACAACAACTACAACCAGCCGCACGGAGGAGACGCAGGAGGAGGAGGAGGCCAAGGCAGGGCCAGCAAGGCCCAGCAGCACAGCCACTACCACCACGCAGGCAGCCCGCAATCCCACGCCTCCGAGCACATCCGTTCAACCTCACTGATGAGCAGATCCACACCCTCTACCGTCTGGACCGGGACACCATAGCCGCCATTGTGGACATGACACAGGCTGACCTTGTCAGCATGATAGATAGCCCAACCGCCATCCCACCCCTACTGAAGGTGGTGTCTGTACTCCACTTCCTGGCCACAGGCACCTACCAGCACACAGTCGGGCAGTTGCATGGCATTTCTCAGCCACTGTTCTCACGGACACTATTGCAAGTGCTCGATGCCCTCCTGCAGCACGCAGACGACTACATCTCTCTACCACGCTCGGAGCAGGAAATTACCAACACAAAAGTGCGATTCCATGCATACCGGGTTGCATTGGTGCCATCGACTGCACCCATGTTGAATTGGTCGTCCCACATGCCATGGAGGCCCAGTACCGCAACCGAAAACAATTTCATTCCCTGAATGTACAAATGGTGTGTGACTCCAACAGGATCATTACACATTGTTGTGCCCGATTCCCTGGATCAACCCATGATTCTATGGTCTTGAGGGACTCTACAATACCACGCTACATGGAGCGACACGCAGGGAACAGATCCTGGCTACTCGGTGAGTCTCATTACATGCATGATGATGTGGGGTATGTGAATTCGCAATGACCTGGCAGGAAGGGGTGGGGTGCGTACGTATCAATGGCATTCCACATCCTACGTTTCTCGTCCACATACAGGTGATGCTGGATATCCACTGAAGAGATGGCTCCTCACACCAGTCCGGAACCCACGGGACCAGCATGAGGAGGACTACAACCATGCCCACTCACGTACCCGTGTAGTCATAGAACAGGCATTCGGCCTACTGAAGGGCCGTTTCCGCTGCCTCAGCAGGTCTGGCGGGGCACTCCTGTACCGCCATGAGAAGGTTGCAAAGATGGTGATGGCATGTGTCATGCTCCACAACATGTGCGTACGTAGAAATGTGCCCATGCCCCCTGACGCAGAACTGCAAGCACCTGATGATGGTCATGATGAGGGTGGGGCTGTGGCAGCACCTCATGGAGTCTGCGAGGCACCGGAGGCCCGTGACATTCGTCAGCATCTCATTGATGTATGCTTCTAGCACTCACGCCTGGTGGCTGATACATGGACACGGGACTCGTGGCACTGCGTGTGTCTGGGACATGCACAATATGGACTGTACGCCTATGATGGCCTAGTACACAAAGATCAATGTCCACACATCTCATTGGTTCATCGTGCACTTTTAATGGCATATGTGATGTCATGTTGAACACCCTATCGACCCGCCACCCAAGTGAGCCCAACACACCCCCTCCACCCTCCTACCTCCCCCCCGAACACCAGTGTCCAAAGATGCTCATTGTCAGTGGGCTGTCGCTATTGCAAGCCCCCTCTGCGGGTATCAGGGGCACCCCTGCCTGTGGAGCGCAGGTTCCTTCCAGATCTACGTTGGGGGCTGCCCTGGACGGAACTTGCAACGGATGATGTGTCTGCCTGCTCACGTCCATGCATGTCCCTAAGGGTTTGCGAGAGCTCAGTGAGCACACGGCGCACTGCGGCAAGTTCGGCACATACGTCTTTGGACGTCGCATGCAGTTCCCCCCTCAGGCTCTCGGTGCTTCTCTCAATTTGTGCCCTTAGCGTCTCTGTACCTCTCTCCATTTCTGCCCTAAGTGTCTCAGTTGATGTTTCTATGTCTGCCTTAGTGCCCCCACATTCATCGGCATGGTCCTTGAGGAGTGTGGCCAGTTGCTGCTGTTGTTCGATCAACTGGTCGAGGGACTGTTGCCTCTGCTGGGCCATGGCCATTTGCGGGGGTGTCACAGAGGGGCTGTTGTCCTCATGTTGCCTTGCCACAGGGCTTGTGGGGGATGGCCAGTCGTCGTCTTGTGGGTGCCCCTGCGTGGTATCCTCATGTTGTACGGGATGGGACAGACAGGGGGATTGGGTCAGGTCATGGATGGATCTGACTTCGGCATCCCCGTTTTCTGTGTCGGAGCATGCTGCCATCAATGGGGTGTCACCTATGGTGGTGCTGCCACCAGAGGCAGTGCCTTCTGTGGCATCCATTGGGGGGACCTGTGGTGGTGGTGTTGTGGGCATGCTGGCTGCTGGGGTGCCTGTTGATGTTCCCTCCTCTGTGCTGCCACCTGATTTGTGCTGCTGCCGTGTCTTGATGCGTGCAGCTGAGGTGGAGGGTCTCTGGCCGTTGGTCTTGGCCCTCTTTGCAGGTGTGCTGGTAGGGGTGTCCTGTAGCTCGTCGTTTGGATCGGACCCTGTGGTGGAGTAAAGGAGGGCGAGGGTTATTGATGGGTCTGTGGGAATTGGAATGGCATTGTATCACATGCTTTGGGGTGGTACCTGAGGGTGATTTGGGTCGGGGCCTTGGAGGTGCTTTGATTTGTGTGTGGAGTGAGGGTGCAGTTGTTTGGCAGCCTGCAGTTAGGGTGTGCCTGCTGCACGTGTAGTGCGTGTATTAGGGGTTTTTAATTATTTATGTATTTATTGTGGGTTTTAACGTGCGCTATCAGGCCGATGTGTGTGGACGTTCTCCTGGACATGTGTTTCTGTTGCACTATGTGGACGCATGGTACTTCACATGGATGGACTGTGTGGATTTGGCATTGTTTTATCTGGCCCACCTACCTGAATCTTCGGATGTATGCACTCCTTTCTCCATCCCTCCGACTCCCTCTATGCTCTCCATTCCGATGGTGGAGGCACAGATTTCTTCCCAGGGGGTCAACTTGATGGGTGATTCAGGACCTTCCCCGGTGGCTGTGGCAATGTTGTAGTTGGCAGAGAGTATGCTGCGGACGCGTATCCGCAGGTCGTCCCGTCGCTTGCGGCATTGCTGTGGGGTGCGGGGTGCGGTCCCCACCGCACTTACCCGCTGTGCCACCAGAGCCCATATGGCCTTCTTGTTTGCAAGTGCCGTCCTGGTCATTTGCGTGCAGAAGACGACGGCAGCATTCTCCTGGAGGGTCTCTGTTAGCACGGTGAGTTCCTCACGGGAGAAGTGGACCTGCCGCTTGCGGTCGCACGCTTTCTTCGCTACTTTTCCCATTTTTCGTGGTTTCGCTAGGGTGGTTGACGGGTTGGGGTGTGTTTCAGGGTAGTGATTTTAGTGGTTGTGTGGTTTTAGTGTTTTTTTAGGTGTACGCCGGGATGTTTCCCGTTCCGGGCCCATGTTTTAACTTCCGTTTCCGTATATTTCCGGTCACCGTACTTTCCGGTAGGCGCACACTGCGGTGACCGCTGAGAGGGGTGGCGGTATTGCACCTAGGGCGCCGTACGGCGGCGGTGTGGGCCGTTTTGGGGTCATTTCCGCCATCGCGGACTTTGCACTTCCGCGGTGGCGTGGTGCTCGTGCCCGATGGGTCGGAATGGGCCGCACTTTGCTCCTTCGTGCAATGGCGGAAACGCTATTTACGCTGTGGCGCTCCGGTCAGTCGCTTTCCGCCAGGGTCGTAATGAGGGCCATAGTAAAGATATTTTATTTTTTCTACAGTTAGTCATTCAATACAATTTGTTCATTAAGAACATATCATATACACTGAACTCATGCAATGTATCTTATGTAAATAAATTAGTTTAATAGTTTTACAGAAGGCACTGAGGATTTCAATTAAAAAAATCAATATCTAAATTAAAAACAGTGCTATATACAAACAAAGTTACTAATTTGAAGCTTTCACAGTTGCAGTGAAGACCAGTTTCCTGAAAAGAAGCAGCCGAATTCGAAGAAGAAAGAAAAACTAAGAAGTTACCTGTTAATTAAAAAAAAAAGTAAGTAAAATATCACCATATTATTTATAATATTAATCAAATATACTATAACATTAATACCAGCTATTTTGGTTTCTTAAAATAGAGATTTTGTACCATTTTGTCCAAAAATTTCCATGTCGTAAACAGCGATTTACAACCAGAATGGCCCACAAATTTCTATTTTTGGACACACAAATTAGCCAACTGAACCACTACAATTTTCATATTATAGGACAAACAACTGTTTTAATTGTATACATTACATTTACTATTTGTACTTTTCCACACCCCTAGCTTACTTTTTTTTTTGTCATCTGAACCCCAGTTTAGTGACACATAAATTCAAGAATACCTACCCCTACTAGTTTTAGTTGCCAATGCACAATCACACACCATTACATACATCTTTATCATCTTACTCAAACACTCATGCACACAGCACACATACATTCCAGAACACCCCAACCCATATCTTCTTTATTTTTTTCAACAGACCCGAAAGAATGCCTACCAAAAGACAACTCCGTAGAAAGCAACGCAAAATTAGAGCAAATGAAAATAAAGGTGTCCAACATAAGCATCCATCTCTAGCAGAATTTGTAAAGAAAAGTTGAAACAAAACAGCTAATACAATCTTTTAGTGAAACAAAAAAAGTTTCAAGTACAACAACTTCGCTTCCTCCATCAAAATGTAAAACAAACCAAAAAACAATTAACAGAAAATCACCTATCAGTACAGATAAAACTACTTCTTCAAATTTTAATATAGTGCAAAGTAAGCATACCAAGAAAAGTATTTTAGCCAAAATATACCATCACAAAGTCCTTCAAAATCTTATAAAAACAGGAGAGAAATCAGGTTCAAAGCTTAAAACCTATCGTAGGAAATTAATCTTAGAAGCATTGATGGACAGTGCAATTCTTCTCAAAAGAAATGTATTTATTTTACTGTTAAACAAAATGAAACCACTAACAAAACTAATAACTAAATTACAAAAAAGACTTCTCAATAAGCGAAAAGTCAACAGAAAGAACTTCTTAAGTATCTGCGGAGGTGAATGGAATCACACTACGAGCACAGAACCCTATTTTAATGAAGAAGCATACAAACAAAAGCAAACAAATACAATTGCCATACATAGCAATGGTCGAGGTTATGAAAAAGTGAATAATACCATAACGGAACAAGAAGTACTCCTTACAAAAATATGCCCTGAAAACTTAGAATTACCCCCCCATTCAACTGAATCAGAACGTCTAGTGTACAAATGGCCATGCACGTCAATGTGTAACATTCCCAAACAATGTTTCAAATCTTTACACCAATTCCTCAATAAATATGTAAAAAGCAAAGACAAAATCAAAATTAAATTACTGCAAAATATAGATACCTGTCCAGTGCGCAAGTACACAGAACTACAAGGACATTCATTTGCCTGCATTACAGGACCTACTTGTAAAACCACTTTCCATGATATCAAAAGGATATCAACACATCATTCAACTATAAAAAATCTAGTCTATAAACTGTACTGTGCTAAAAGTCCTGCTTTAGCACTAGCAAAGTTAAATAACATCCTTCTACATGGTACAGCAAAAGACCTACTTGAAGAAATTCACTATATCCAGAAAAAATATTTTGGAAGTGAAAGCCATTTACAGAATGAAATAGCTTTAAACCAATTAAGCAACAATTCTACACATGGCAACCTTTTGCTAAACACGTACAAAAAAGAAATACTAAAATTTAAAAGTACATCAGCTGAAGTACCAAACCATGTATGTGTATGTTGCCGTAGAATTTTTTATAAAAGTAACACAAAAACTGTGGACCTATCATACAAAATAGAAGACAATGAAGATTCTAAATGGTTTGAATTAGCTCTCTACCTTCTAGCAGAAAGCAAATATGAAATAACTGAGCCCTTAATACTTTGCAGTTATTGCACCACAAAACTTGACAACAACCAAACTCCTTCACGTTCTATCACAAATAATTTGGAATTATACCCAGTACCAAAACCTCTACAACAACTTAATTTATATGAGAGCATCATAATTCAAACAGTACACCCATTTCAAGCAATAATACGCCTTCAACCAAAAACAGCAAAATTACCACCCTCTGAATTGGTAAAAGGCATTTGTAGAAAAGTAGTTTATTTACCATTAAATCTAAAAGAAAATGTGCATACTCTAGGAGTGCAACGTCCAATGCACCAATCTTTAATTATATTAGTAAATGGAGTACCTACAAAAGACAAAAAAATATGGCAACAGCTGGTAGATTTATATAAAGTTAGACAAGCCTTCCAATATCTTAAAGAGAATAATGAATATTACAAAGAAATTAATATTGAAGAAAACTTGAAAGATACAACTGAAATAATTCAAGAAACAGAAGAAGCTGGTCAATTTGAGCTACTAGATCCTGCTACAATATCAAATACTTTAGAGCAGTATACAATTCATCCTTTGCACTGTAATGACACCGTACAAGATGTACTGGAAACTTACCAAATGCGTCAAACAAAAGGATCTCCAATCAGTATCTGGGAAAAACGTATAGAAGCACGTGCTTTTCCTCTACTCTTTCCAACTGGCAAAGGAGGAAGATATGATGATAGACCTATTCAAATATCAGCTTCAGAATACCGCTCATTACCGATGTATTCTGAAGATCCCAGATTTAGGCAAAATGTAGAATACATATTCCACCTATTCTTTGAAAGTGAACTAGCAACTTTATGTTACGGAATTGCACACATATTAAAATCAGGATCACACTTTCAAAATATGACAGCTACACAATTATTAGAGAAAGTGCAACAAAAGGATGAGATTTTACAATCAAATATTACAAATCTATTAGCAAATATGCGTGGTACTAAAGAGTACTGGTTTCGACATCATGGAGATGTACGTTGTATGATCAGAAACCTTGGCCCACCCACTTGGTTTGTTACATTAAGTTGTGCATAATATGCATGGGAAGATTCACATGATTTCCTACGCATATCAAATAAAAACAAAACAAACATAGATATTCTAACACCTGGAGAACTTTGTTCTTTGGATCCTGTTAATGTTTCAAGATATTTTCACCATCGCTTCATTGCTATGCTACATTTTATTTGTAATAAAACTGTTCCTCCCCTTGGAGAAGTGCAACACTTCTTTTGGAGAAAAGAATACCAAGCCAGAGGAGCACCACATATCCACATGCTTTTATGGATTAAAGATGCTCCTAAATTTGGTCAAGACAGTGATGCCACTGTTTTACAGTTCATTGAAAAATATGTCACTTGTCAAATTTCATCAGAAGCCACAACTAGTGATCTTTGTGCGCAAATTTTACAATTTCAAAGACACAAATGTGGAAAATATTGTCGTCGCAAATACAAAAACAAAGGCAAATACTACACCAAATGCCGATTTGGTTTCCCTAGACCAGTTACAAATACAGGTCAAGTAAACAACCTCATGTCTTCAGTTAGACATACTGTTAAAGGAAAGTCACCTAAAAATACATATTACATAAAAAGAAAAGAAGAAGAAAAATATATGAATGATTTTAATGCAATCATTGCCCACTTATGGAATGCAAACATAGATGTGCAGTACATTGCAGACAATTCTACTGCAGTTGCACGATATGTCACAGCATACTTAACTAAAGCAGAAAAGACAGAGCTCCAAGACCTCTGGAATGACCTGTCATCAGATAAAACAGTATCTCAGAAATTATACAGCTTGGGCATAAAAATGCTCACCCATAGAGAATGTGGATCTTATGAAGCAGCTGATCGTTTAACTGGTACTTCATTGTATGGTAAATCTGAAAATATAGTATGGCTAAGTCTTGGTCCAGCTAAATCTAGAAAAAGAGTTCTAAAATCATATGAAGATATAGAAACAATAGCCAAACATGATCCCAACAGCCAAGACATTTTAAAAAACAATTTATTGGACACATACTACCCAAACAGAAGTAATACTTTGGAAAACATGTGTCTATACCAAATAGCCCAAAACTACACATACAAAAATAATATGAAACCCGATGAAAAAAAAGGTAAATATAGAGTGACAGACTGTGAAGGCAGCTTAGTTAAACTCACTAAACCAAATTTAATTAATCATATCAAATTGTCATTGAAGACTCCTCAACATAAAGAAGTATATTACATGTCCCTGCTACAACTCTTCAAACCATGGAGAAAAGAAGAACAATTACTAGATAACTATGAATCATATGAGGATGCTTTCAAAGCAAATGAAAGCACTATAACTGATGTAAACTTTACACAGTACAAAACAATGTTGCACAATGAACAGCAACAGAACTCCAAGCTCAACTAGATAAGGATACTCCTGACAGTAGTCAACCTTCTGTAACAGGAAGCCAAGAACCACTGGGAGAACCACTAATAACAAATGAGGCAGAATTAGCTATGATAGAAGTAGAAAACACCATGTGTCAGTATGAAGATAAGGAAGACTTAACTATACTACAATCAAAACTAAACAATGAGCAAAGTAGCATTTTTCAAGAAGTAACAAAACAAATTGCACATGGTGTAAAACATGAAAATAAAGAATGTTCCTGCCATAATTATAAACCTATACTACTGTACGTCAGTGGTGAAGCTGGTTCTGGCAAAACATTCCTAATCAAAATCATTAGTAAGTTCCTTCAACAATTGACAAACAACAAACTGTCAGCTGTTGTCACTGCCCCCACAGGTTTAGCTGCCTACAACATAGGTGGTGTTACATTACACCGATTACTACTATTACCAGTAGAACACCAGAACAAATTAGAATATTACAAACTTTCTGCAGAAGCTGCAATGGAATTATGCAGAGTATTGAAACAAATGAAAATGCTACTAATAGATGAATTGAGCATGGTCTCCAACCTGATGTTAGCTTTGATTCACCTCAGATTACAAGAAGTACTCAAAACAGACTATGAAGAGCTCTTTGCAGGAAAACACATTATTGTTTTTGGAGATCTGCTTCAATTAACACCAGTAAAAGGTGAACCTATTTTTAAAACATTAGGGCACAAACTCTGCTGTAAAACTGTTGGCAGCATTGGAAATGTCAACCTTTGGCAACATTTCCAATACAGAGAATTAACAGAAAACATGCGCCAATCTGCAGATCTCACGTATGCCAACATTTTAAAAAGTTTGAGAGTTGGTATACTTTCTACAGAAGCAGAAGCAACATTGAAAACCCGGCACATTAATGCACTTTATGGCGATAATGCATGTGCTACAGATGTTATGGAACAATTAGCCCACAAAAATGTCAATTGTACGGCCTTAATGCCAACTCTTGCAAGCTGTTTCAAATTCAATGAAATCATGCTAAGTAAAGAAATGCAACCAATAATGGAAATTAGCGCCACAGACAAACTAGATGTACATGGTATGACACTACCCATGTGTGACCAAGCCACAACAAGACTAAATAATTTAGAAAAATCAATCTCAAACACAGCAGGCTTAGAAAAGATGTTAAAATTATCCTTAAATTGCAGAGTAATGCTTAAACGTAACCTTGACGTGGACCAAGGACTAGTTAATGGAGCACTGGGTACAGTTGTTGGCTTTCAAACATACCCACGTGACAACAAAATTCAGTTTGTCAATATACTCTTTGACAAACTTTCAGAAGTAAAACGGATAGGACGCTCAACAGCTAGATTCCTTCTCTTCAAAGATATGCATGTACTCAGAGAACAATTTCCTCTAACTCTTGCATACGCAGTCACAATTCATAAATCACAAGGTCTTACCCTAGACAAAGCAATGATAGATATTGGTAACACAGTCTTTGAAGAAGGCATGAGCTACGTAGCACTATCACGCTTACGTACACTTGACAGTCTATTTCTAATCAACTTTGATGCAAGTAAAGTAAACGCTGATATTCCTTGCATTTTAGAATATAATAGACTTCGCTCACTATACACTCCCCATCTAAACACATATTCTGTTCCACAAAAACTAAAACGTTGTAAAAGAAAACTAAATCAAACTGAAATGCAACAGGACGTCACTGGAAATCCCCCAAAGATAGTAAAAAAAACTAATACTCCATCAAGTACCACAAACAAAAAAGAATCAATTAGAGAAAGTAAACCAGGTACTTCTTTAAAGAAGGAAGACAAACTCCAAAAAAAGCAGTTAGATACAGAACTACCTGGACCATTTAAATTCTCAAATATAGTTGCTGTAAGTTGCTATGCAAATGTAGCAATGAATATTCTATTTCAATTACCACCAATTGTTGACAACATTTACTCACACAGTACAAACCCATTGTGTTTGCAAATGTTAGTACTTCACAGAAATGCAGCAAACAATCCTGATAACACATATAGTGTTTTTGGAATAAGACGACAATTGGACTACTGTGCTGGAATTGTGAAATTCACTATAAACTCACAGGAAGATCCACAAGAATTTCTAATGTACTTACTACAAGTACTGGAAAACAAAAACATACCTATAAATGAAATCTTTCAGATTTCATACATGTGGAAACATACATGCACTCTCTGCAACAATGTGACACAAGAAGAAATCCCCAATGAACGCTTCATATATATATCAATACCAAATTGTGAATCCATTCCATTTCAGCAACTTGTACAAAATGCAAACCATGGTAGATTATGCTCTACCTGCAATTCAGATAATCGCTCCATGTTAGTTATACAAACACATAGTAAATACGTAATACTAATGCTTCTACGTTACAATGCAGATGGTACCAAAAACAACTGCAAGCTGACTGGATTCACACATGGTCAAATATCACTTGGTAAGAAAACCTTCACAACAATAGGTATAATCTACCACAACCAATTTAGGGCACTACACTGCATACATAAAAAAAAATGTGGATGGTTTGAATGTAATGATAGTACCATTACTCTAAAGCAGAGATTACCAGCAAATCTTACAAACGCTTATTTGATGTTCTTAAAACCAAAATTTGATAAATAAACTGTATTTAAACCTTTAAGTAAATTTGTGTTACAAAAATATAAACTGTTAGAATACTCCAAAAGCTATCTAACTGCTCAAAGATTCTACAACAACTAATCAGATAAATGAATACCACTAAATTAGACCAAAAAATACACAGTTAGAATACGCCAATTGCTATCTAACTGTCCGAAAATTATAAATGTGTGTTAAAATAATATAAACTGTTAGAATACTCCAAAAGCTATCTAACAGCTCAAAGATTCTACAACAACTAATCAGATAAATGAATACCACTAAATTAGGCCAAAAAATACACAGTTAGAACGCCAATTGGTATCTAACTGTCCCAAAATTTAACAATATCCAAATAGGTAAATGAAAACCACTACCATATATTAAAAAATAGACAGTTAGAATACGCCAATTGGTATCTAACTGCTCCAAAATTTTATAATATCAAAACAAATGAAGAATCTGTTACTGTTCCAAAAGAAATACAATAAAGCAAAGTATAAAGCATTAGCCAGAAACAACAAGTGAACACTGAAAACAAACAAACAAATAAACTGTAGCATAACAGAAAAAGGGTTTTTTTTAAATCCAACATGGATGTTTTTTTCTCCCACAGACCCAATGATTTTAGCAACAAATACAGAAACTGAGCAAATTGCACAGTACTCTGATTTGTACTCTACTAAATATGAGGTTCGAAAAAAAATAAAAGTATATTGCTTATACAATGTAATAAGTCATTACAAAATACTAATACTAACATGCTATTTTCTTTTATCACAGAAATGAAGAAAAAAAGCATGGACTCCCATTACTAGACCAAACAGTAAGTATACAATAATAAGGACAACCATAGCAGCACATCACATCCATAGTATCTAATACCTTTGTTCCTTATACATTTGTTTTTCACCCAAAGTTATAAACAAATATGAATGTGATATGCTGCGGTGGTTGTTGCCAGGGCATAGAGTCTTGGGAAAGACTCTATGCCCTGGCAACAACCACCGCAGCATATCACATCCATAGAGTCAAACATTTCAACTATGATCTATGGGAAACTTTTAATGTCCGCGAACAATGTGAGTGTTCTTAGAACACTTTGAACTTGCCAGCGAACAATACGGACACCGTTTTCAGGACACCCCCTACGAACATTTCAGAACAACGCGATAGTTCTTAGAACACTTTCAACTTAACAACGAACAATACGGACACCGTCCTAAGGACACCCCCTACGAACATTCCAGGACACCGGGAGTGTTCTCAAAAACGTCTTCAGAACGCCCCCATCTTGTTTATTTGCGAACATTTCAGGACACCGCGAGTGTTCTCAGGACACATTCAACTTGACAAAGAACAATACGGACAGCGTCCTCAGGACACCCCCTACGAACACTCCCCGGACACCGGGAGTGTTCTTAGAAGTGTCTTCAGAACACCCCCATCTTGTTTATTTGCGAACAATTCAGGACACCGCGAGTCTTCATAGGACACATTCAACTTGACAGTGAACAATACGGACAGCGTCCTCAGGACACCCCCTACGAACATTCCAGGACACTGGGAGTGTTCTCAAAAAACGTCTTCAGAACGCCCCCATCTTGTTTACTTGCTAACATTTCAGGACACCGCGAGTGTTCTTAGGACACATTCAACTTGACAGAGAACAATACGGACAGCGTCCTCAGGACACCCCCTACGAACACTCCCCGGACACCGCGAGTGTTTTTAGAAGCGTCTTCATAACACCCCCATTTTGTTTATTTGCAAACATTTCAGGACACCGCACGTGTTCTTAGAACACATTCAACTTGACAGAGAACAATACGGACAGCGTCCTCAGGACACCACCTACGAACACTCCCCGGACACCGCGAGTGTTCTTAGAACAGTTTCACTTTGCTTCCGAACAAAACGGACACATTTTGACTCCTTAGAACACCCCCTAGTCAGTTTATTTAGAAAATTTCAGAACACCTGTGATGTCCGCAAACAAATCTAACACAAAAAGAACGTCTATCACATAAAAAACACAACTTTCATCCTATCTCACACACTCCCACCCTCCCCAAACACTCCTACACACCAACACACTCTACAAAATACACATTTTGAACAAAGTTTCACCGCGCTGTCCGGGGACGTCCGCGAACCCAATATGGCGGGCGCTACCGAAAAATCTGACGCGCTTCACGCTCCACGCGGTCCAATCAGCGAACACTTTGCATGTCTGCGAACATCACGCAAGACGATTGGCCAATCAGGACACTTTCCGCGGAGCGAACAGGGAAGTGTATCCGCAAACCGAACACAGATATCACTAATTTTTTTTTACCTACTTTTTGGTCATTTTAAAAAAAAACTGCTGGACAAATTTTCACCAAATTTGCAAAAGCAGGCTTTCGGGACCAAGCTGCTGCTCCTGGTCCAAATTTGGTGGAAATCCGTCCAGCGGTTTGGGCTGTAGACGCGAGCAACATTTTTTTCCCATTCACTCTATGGAGAGTGAGTATAATGTATACAAATATGAGCATATAGAGGGAAGGTAGAGTAATAAAAATAAAACTATGACAAAGTGCTGATAACCATAATGATTATCTTCATGCACAGAAAGGATTCCTCTCTTTCAAGCCTGTATCTTCCGCTATGTGCATGTTTCATATATTATGTGACAGGACCCCAAGTCTACAAATATAGTACCTTTTCAAGTTTTACTTCCTGACTGTTACTGTAGAAAACTATGTGGCTTCGATATGTCAGTAAAGGATAAAAAGGGAGAGCCAGCCATGTGATGTCATCAGTTATGTCATCAATGACATTTGTGATGTCATCTTTGATGTCCTGGGTGTTAGTGTTAGCAGTGCACGGTGGCGCGAGTTATGGTTGCTTATGTTACCATAACTGGCGAATTTCAAGGGTTTTTCGGTTTTACTTGGAACCATAACGTCCGTTTAACAAAGTTTTTTCACTGAATTTCATAGGTTTTTAGTAACACAACTTCACCATAATATCCCTGCCATGTAACATAGAACATAATAACCCCCTCGTAGTGATTTTCATGTCCGCGGACACATCGAAAATCTGAGCGTGGTGAATGTAAATTTAAATAGTGTGCCCCATTTCCCCTTTGAAGTTGGCTCTGAAAAGAGGCGTTTTTTTTTTTACAGATGCTTGACAGACACCTGTTATTTTATATTTTTTACTTGTTTTTTTTCTTACTTTACTTTTAAAATCTTCACATAACCTTCTCCAAAGCAACCCTTAAATTCCAAAATAAAAAGGCATTTCCCGTAAAAGATAAAGAAATGCCATCTTCTTTAAAATTAACAGCATTACTGGCATCAATATTCTCATTGTTACAGAAGAACATACCAGCTCTAAGCATGAAGGCACACATGCCTCGGTTGATGACAAACCTAGCAATGTTTTGCTAAGGACAAAAAACTGAACTATTGTCCCATATTACCCTAGGTAGTAATCCAGAAAAAATTACTTTCATATTTGGAAGGATCTTCACTACGGCTTGAACCAAGCGTTCCAAATCAGCCAACAAAGTAGGGGCACTGACGTTGCCCAAATGGAAAGCACCATAGTGCAAAACTACCACATGCGGACTGTTCATCGTGGCCATATCCGCACAAACTTGTACAATTCCCTGTACATTGCAATCAGGCACAGTGCTCCACACCACCTCCACTCCTTTGACATCAAAGTTCTTTGCAACATGCCTGCATTCAGCGTACTGCTGTAAACCATGCACAAACATATCTCCGAGCACCAACACCCTGACTTTCTCCACTTCTGCCATCTTCACCACACACAGTCTCTTTCAACACAAATCCACAACCCCGACATCTGATTGGCTGATCCGTACAGTCTTCTTTCCATGTTGGATTTCCTGGAAAAACCCGGATTTACCACGCCCTGTCCACGAACAGCCGCGGTGTCCGCGGACGGCGTCCACTTTACTCTCTGTACCATTCCCTCATTGCATACAGCTAAGCAATCACACAATACGAATAACGTCCTCAGAACATCCCCATTTTGTGAATTTTCCAACATTTCAGGACAATTATCATTTCATTATTCTACATATTAACATTACAAATATTATACTTTTATCTTGTACTCTGCACACAATGCTATCTTTCTCCATTAGAAGCTCAGTATACTACATAGAATCCCATAATACAATGCTATTTATTGATATAAATGCATCGTTCAAAGCACTAATAACGGTATGATATTTATTGCAATATCCTTGACACTTTTTTCGGAACATTATAATGAAAATCCCTAGTACACAAATTCCATGAAAAGTACATACACATGTGATGTCATCAGTGATATCATCAATGACATTTGCGATGTCATCTTTGATGTCCTGGGTGTTAGTCCTAGCAGTGCATGGTGTTGGTGCGAGTTATTTTTCATAGCTTACCATAACTTGCTATTTTCAGGGGTCTTTCGGCTGTACTTAGAACCATAACGTCCTTTAAACAAACTTTTTTTAATATCACGCAAACAATATACAAACATGGCGTGCAAAAACCAACTTCTACAGATGGCTTTACACAGAATGTTTCAAAGTAAGAATTTATGCTCGTTCACAGTGAAGGTCAGCTGCTTCATTTTTTTCTCGGGCCCCGGAGAGGCTCACGAAGCAGACTATAAGGTTGTATTGTGTTTTGACCTTGACAGACAGAGATTGTGATGAAAGACTTCTCTTGAAGGAGTGTTGCTAAAACCTAAGAGAAGATAAAGATGAAATTTCTGAAACGAAACCACTTTTACATATTATATCACTATGCGAAAGATCGTTGGCACACGCGGAGTCGTATTTTCGGACTGCACCACTCGTAGACAATGGAAATTGCAATTGTACTGTAAGTAACCCTTTACATTACTTTATACCAAATATAATTACAATAGCGTAACATTAAAGACCGCTGAAGTTGAACTTGTTCGTTGAAAGTGGCATAATGTTTTCTACCGCGCACTATCACCGCCGAATTGATCCCCTTCGTTTAGAGGGCTCTGAAAAAGGCAGACGACACAGAGTGGGTTAATATAAATAATTTAACCGGTCTATAGGCGGTCAAGCGCTCTACTCGCTGTGCCACCGCACTGTAGCCTGTCAAGTGGCACAGCGAGTACAGCGCTCGCTTTGACATCCGTGCACAGCTTGCTAACGTAAGTTCGAATCCCGGCAAGCCCAAACTCAGCCTTTCATCCTTCCGTGGTCGATAAATGACCACCACACACCGTGGTT